>NW_015666163.1:105789-121369 GCF_001515625.1 Sinocyclocheilus rhinocerous
AGTTATTCTTTTTCCTTTTGGATTTTAAAATTCTTCTACTTGACCGTCTCCACTTCATCTGTCAGTGGTGCTGGTGCAGGTTCTCCCCCCATTTTGCGAGCCTCTGCCTTCTTGCTGTCGACTGAGTACAAGTCAGTTGTTAATTTCATTACTCTAATTAAGAAATGTAACAGGTTTGATTAGAGAATATTTAATAAGCCTATGTGAAAAGAGCATTAAACTATGTGGGAAAAGCTGCTGCGCATTGAAATAGACACTGAATGATATTTGATAAGTCAAATGTTTGTAAAGTCATGTAGCCTACACCCATGAAACTTTTATGCTTAAAGCTTTACCTTGATTGAATTGTGTTTTATAATTCATTTTTAGATGCTGCTACATTCTTTTTCTTTTTTTGCCATGGGATACCATGAAAATGAAATTTAGTTAAATCATTTACAGTTTTCCCTGATATTATAACAGTGATTAAGAATTAAAGTTACGTATTGACTCGGAAGTATGCGGATATCTTTTTGTCTGTACTGTTGCCATGGTGAATCATAATTTCGGAGCTCCATTGATCATGACTTCTCATAGTCGTGGTGTACACGCTAAACTCAGAGTCAACTGAACTAACACAATTTAGCTGTTCTGAAACCGAAAACTCAGTTTCCCCATCTCAGGGTATGTCAACTCAGAGTTCAAGTTTTAACTCTGTTTGAACCTCCTTTCTGGAATACACCCCTGTACACACAAATACCATCTATTGTCTATTTTGTATATTGTGTATTTTGTTTTGTTTTTAAATATATATTTTTTGTTGTTATTTCCTATTTACTTATCCTATTTTTTTATTATTTTTATTATCTGTGTCTTGTCTTGTCACTGCCATTCTGTTTGTGCTGTGAAAGCTTCTGTCACCAAAACAAATTCCTTGTATGTGTAAACATACATGGCAATAAAGCACTTTCTGATTCTGATTTTAAATCACAATTTTATCAGAAAAATCGCAATTAGATTTTCCCCTAAATCGTGCAGCCCTCCAAAAAACTGAACTCAAAACAACAAGTTTCAGAATTCAATTCAATATCTAGTTTGACCTCTATGCAAGTTTACCATTGTCCTCCTTTCATTGTCCTGTCCGAACTAAATCTCCTGCAGATCAGTGAAGGGAGCTGGAGCAGAGACACGGGGCATCGATGGCTGCTGGCGTGCTGGCAGACATGAGAATATCTGACCCTGGGGTTTGCTCTAATACTGAACCACCTGTCATCTGTCTCATTAACATTCTGAACACACATACAGCCCTAGGTACAGGAGCACTGCTCCATTAAATCAAGGCCAAATCACAGTAAATAAACCACTCCATTACAGAGCAGTCTATTGCTATTGATTCCCACATACCTATCACTTTTCAAAGCTTTCCAGTGACTTGTCATTGTACTGTGTAATAATTTAGTGACACTGAATTATATGGTCGCACCTGCCATAGTTCAAAACAAACGAGTTTAGAATGCCAGAGGAAGCCTAGATGTCTCTGCTCTGACAAAACACAAACGTGTGAGAGAGAAGCGTGAAGCTCGGCGGTTTTATTTTCGGCCCACTCCCTCAGACTCCCGCTTCCTCTGATTGGTGCCAAGAATGCAGCCCAGCACAGGCAGGTTTATTTGGGCCACTTTCATTTATTTCTGCTCAGCAAAAACCCTCTGTTCCAACTCCTGCCTCTTCATCTCTCTTTCAGTTCTTCTCCAGCTGATCTCTTCCTCGGTCAAACCCTTTGTCTCTCCCATTCTTATCAGAACCCATTAAAAAGATTCTGCAATTGCTCGCACTGTTTTACAAACTGCTTTATTGCGTATTCACTTTATTACATCAAAATGTAAAGGAATAGTTCAAACAAAAATGAAGATTCTGTCATCATCATCGACTCATGTCGCTCCAAACCAGTATAACTTTATCCTTCTGTGGAATACAAATAAGAATTTTACTGGTTGCACTTTTTTCATGCAATTAGCTGGCACAAGGATGAGATTTTTAAGCTTAAAAAAATTACTATAATAAATCATAAAAGTGGTCTATAAGAATGCATGTGTTTTATTCCAAGTCAGTGTATGTATTACAGAAGACTTTTAAAGAACAGGTCATATGGGTTTTCGAAAAAATATATTTTTTTGCAGTTTGTAACGTAGCTATACTTCAATGTAAATAGCCTGCAAAGTAGTTAATCAAAAAAGTGCATGATAAATAATGATATTGTCTCTCAAAAGAAAGAGTCGACTCTGAACCGCCTTAACGAGTCGTCATATTTTCGAATCTTCTGCCTGTTGTTTCCGTCTCAAGGTAAAACATTTGCATAATCCCCGCCTGCCCGCGAAATACGAACACTCTGACCTGCCCACAAACACTTCCGCTAGTTAGTGTGGTTTTCCCGCGGAATTGGGCTACTTTAACATGGTTGCCGCTGGTTGTTTTTCATGTTTGCAGGTTGAAGCGACCCCAATAACGTGATAGTTAGCCCCTGGAATGCAAATTTTAGCAGGGGAACCCTAGTTTACATCATTTCGAGAAGACGCTGTCTTTTCAGCCTCACTGGGCATTCTAACACAGTTTCCACACGTGCACCTCAAATAAATAAATACTAATAATGAATGCAATAAAACGGCTGTCACATCAAGTAAAGTACCACATACAAAGTTTAAACTTACCACTGAGAAACGTCCTGATCAAGTCAAGCTTGCATGGAGTTTCCGGTTGAGCGACTGCATCTGTATCATCCTCGGACTTGGGCTCGAATTGATAAGGTAATATCGATACCATTTTTGTGAACTTATAGCATCTTTGTTTACAAGTAACCCTCTGGAGCAAAAAATTAATTATGGAAATGGGCGTTTCGTTTCCGACACGTATTGTATACGAAAAGACCAATCACAACAGACTTGGCCAGCTGACCAATGAGAGCAGAGTAGGCTTATGGATGGTAGGGGATTGCTCCGAACTTGCAACCGTTTAGAAATCATTGGCAAATGACTCTAATATTAAATGTATATTCTGAGAAAATTACAGTTTCCGACACGTATTGTATACGAAAAGACCAATCACAACAGACTTGGCCAGCTGACCAATCAGAGCAGAGTAGGCTTATGGATGGGAGGGGTTTACAGACCTTAAGCTCAGAAATGCTTTGAACGAATCGTTTCGAAATCATTGAAAAATGAATCTAATATTAAATGTATATATTCTCAGAAAATTACAATGTTTTCTGACCTTAGATGCATTTAAACCTGTTAGGGGACTCCAACACAATATTAGGACACTTTAAAATATCATATGACCTGCTTTTTAATGAAAAATTACTTTGATTTGGGTCTGTTTGTCTCACAACGTTAACATCTGTAGACTTGGAATATAAACACACAAGTAAGATTCCAACTTTTATGACAATTTTATGGTGGTTGTCCATACGTTTTGAATCTGGAAAGTCTCAGTCTCTGTTCACAGTAATTGCATGAAAAACAGCAACCAGTGCAATTCTTTAAAAATGCTTCTTACAGGTTTGGAGCAATAACGATTTAGGATTTTAAGACAAAACAAAACTTCACCAGGTCTTACAATTTAATTCTGCTATTGTGTTTTTTTTATTTTTTGAATGATGAACAATTTATTCAGGCAACCAAAAACATTTATTTGACACAAATCAGTCATTAGGCTCTGGCCAAATTGTTTTGATGCTAATAAAATATTTTACACTTCTGTATTAATTTATTGCATCAAACTTTGATCAGTCTTTAGTATAAAAGAACTACTTGGGTTACTTGGATACATACTATAGCGTTCCACAGTGACTAAAATGCATGTCTTGATCAACTCAGAAAAGACTGTAGTTGTCAAGAGTTTGTTCATGGGCCACTGACTTTGCCTGGAAATGAAACACTAAAAGTGCTGTAAAGTAGAGACAGAGCAAGATAGATGCTGTCTAATGGAGTTAAACAGCTTACTGCACCTAGGGAAGAGAAAAGCAATTTACAGATGCCTGTGTAGCTAACCATGGATGTCTCATCATAAGTGAGCAAATGTGAATATATGTTGCTGAATAAATGCAGCTCAAAGCAATGTTGTGAAGTAGTGAAGTGTCATGTGGCCAAGTATGGTGACCCATACTCGGAATTAGTGCTCTGCATTTATCCATCCAAACACACACACAGCAGTGAACACACACACACCGTGAACACACACCCGGAGCAGTGGGTAGCCATTTTTTGCTGCGGCGCCCGGGGAGCAGTTGGGGGTTCGGTCCATGATGGGAGTAACCTCAGAAAAAACATTCAGAAGGTCAAACGAGCAACAATAAATGTAAAAAGTGCCCAGCTGGCACACTCTTCATCTGTCACGGTTTGTATCTAGGGGATTTTGGTGTCCTATATGTCAGGCATGCTTTAGATCACATGGATGGACATCCTTACAAACAGCTCAGCAATAAGAGGAATACTTCAGAGTGGTCTCTAGGCAGACAGCTGGGAATGGGGTGTGTTGAATGGCCTCAAGCATGTTCAGTGTAGTCAAGTTTTCCAGGCCAAACTGAGTTACTGCAAGCTACAGGAGGTAATGTTTCCCACCTGAAGCTGCTGTACCTTTGTCACTTCTATCTTATTACACATTATGCCCTCCCAGTTTATTGCATGTTCAGTCAGGAATGGGGCTGAAATGTAATCATTTTATATCCAGTAAATATAATAATAATAATATATTCTACAGCTTTACTGGATATAAAATGATTACATTTCAATTAATTCCTGGCTGAACATGCAATAAAATGGAAGAGCTACTGATGGGATGACCAATAATAATAATAATAATGATGGTAGAGCAGCAGCAACAAAAACGACGACAACAACAACAATACTCCTTCCTACTTGTCTCTCAGCTGATCCAATACAAATATATCCTATAATCTTTGGTCAAATGACTTGTTATATCTCAATATTCATCGGGTCCGAACAGAGCTGGGGAAAAAAGATTTTAAATATAATGCTTCAGTTGCTTGGAGTAATCTACAAAATAATCTTAAACTGAACATACTTCCATCTTTAAATTAGTTCAAGGTACTTTTAACAGATTCTTTGCTTTATCCCCTGGTGAAATGTTTTGATGTTGTAATGTACATTTTTGTATATTTTATGTTAATTGTTGCTGCCCTCTTGGCCAGGTAAATCTTGTAAAAGAGATTTTAATCTCAACAAGTTATTTAACCTGGTTAAATAAAGGAAAAGAATGAATGAATGAACTTGTGTAATGAATGAATGAATTATTATCATTTTATGCATAACATATAATATATAAAGGAATTAAAAATTAAATAACACGATTAAGCTTTGCAAACTTTTAAGTTTAATGAAAGTTGTACAATATAACCATCTGCCATACAAACACACATGCTTGATAAATACTCCCATTCTGAGTGGAAAAAAATGCCTTACATTGCAAAAGTTTGTCAAGTTTTAAAACTTACTATAAAATATACACTATCGTGACCACACCCATGTGAGGAATGACATCTGAAGACCACATCCTCTGCGGTCACAACCACTGCACTTTAAGAGGGCGAACAAGGCACAAGCTTGCAAAGATCATAAAGTCTGTACTTTCCAGAAAGATTCCAAACAAAACACAGTCTGAATCCAGTAAAGATTCTACATTTTAGAAATCGCCTGTGGTGTTCCACTTTGGATAAAAGCATCTTCCTAAATGACTAAATGTGTTAAGAGAAACCACTGCACATATATCAACCTCTGAATAACACATCCAGAGCTGATCTCTATATACATCTCATACTTGACATTTCTGTAGTGTGCGAGGCAAAATAAAACTGCTTACAGTTAAAACACTCATCACAAGGTGTCACAACATTCAAATCCAATCAAACGCTCTCAGGTAGTGACTAACTTTTATTATAGACTTCAACAGTTGGTGTACTTTCTTCGTAGCAGATACAACATTTTTTTTCCCCTTAACAAGCTGCTTTTACATTCCATCAGTGGTATTTAGGACTAGTAGACAGATGCTTTTAAACTATTAAAAATATTTTAAATTAGTTAAAAAACATGAATGCAATGTGAGAAACTGAGGACCAGGCAACTGTCAAACTGCAGTAATGCAACACTTCAGTGTACCAGGTCAACATGCCACAGTGGAAATAGGGATCTGGATTCTGTGACGTTACAAGAGGACGAGCCCCTGGGTATTTCCCTGATCTGGTGCTGTCCATCACCATTCTGAAAACATATCACATTTTCAGGTTCTCCAATGTTTATCAGGCTGTTTATCAAACTCACAAGAGTCTAACTTGATTTACAGAGTGACTTCTTCTCAAACACTTTATGAAGCCATAGAGAAGCTCAGATTTTCATGTAGAGGTACATGCAGAAAATGTCTAACCAGAGAGTGTATGTTGAAATTACACTACACAATCCTATAATTAGGATGACATGACTAGCTTTGCATGGTTCTTACTGTGATTTGATGCCCTATAGTGGATAAATTTACATTTTTCTTTTTGGGAACGAACTAGCAATTAGTGACTTGAAGCTGCGGGGAGAAGTAGCCAAGCATAGTTTTCCCATTATGGTGCTGTCAGTGAGTCCACCATACTTTCTGTGCATCTCTGCCTGTCTTTATTAGCTCTTCAAATAAATAAAACCTGAAATATCTACCCTGATTTCTACAGAACCCTTCATTGGATGGATACTATGTCAAATCAACAAAGCCATGTAAAGAATCCACATTTATAATGCAAATAAAACGCTCACCTAGATATTCCATCAGCTGCTCTGCCGTTATAATCTCCATCATTGGTGGCAGCTTGACCTGTGCCAGAACCAGAGAAAAATCATTTTAAAACTAGTTTGAATGACAAATTGCCTATGGCCATATATGAGACCTCTTTTCCTTCAGCAATGATGTTATGTAATACACATACATAAGGGTTATGGTAAATAGGCTGCTGTATCAGCATAAATGCACTATGAGAAGAGATTTTTATCCAAAAATAAAAACGAAACAACAACCATCGTAAAAACAGCCTGAACGTGGCTATCATCTCCAGAAGATGTCAGTGGCTTTTAAAGCAGTCAAAGCTGAAAAACATAGTGCCTCTTTTTTCAAGATGAAAGACTGAGCACTGAAATAGCGCCTCATGTGCCTGCCAACTCACTGTCAAAGCCAATAATTAAATGTAATCTTTATAATGCAAATGAGTCCAGCGCTGAAAGCCAGAAGTTATTGGTGTGTCTGTAAAATGACTGTTTCGAACCAAACCAAAATACTGGTATGGCTCTACAAATACATGTCAAAGGGGATGTTTTTTAAAAAATATGGAAAGAGAGAGAGAAATCTGAAGGTGAAGACAGAATCCAAACAGAATTTCAAGTGAAACCCAATTAACTCACTAGTTTTCAGTCCAAATACTATTACAAAACATAAGAGGAAAAAGATGTATTTCAGTCCTAATCACACTTTATGTCTTCACATTTTTGAAATCTGAAGGTGAAGACAGAATCCAAACAGAATTTCAAGTGAAACCCAATTAACTCACTAGTTTTCACTGTCCAAATACTATTACAAAACATAAGAGGAAAAAGATGTATTTCAGTCCTAATCACACTTTATGTCTTCACATTTTTACAAGTTTCTTTACTAAAAGTTGCATTTTGTTTCATCACTCATGCTTCTTGTTTAGACATTTTTTTAATCAGCAGAAGTTGGACTTCTTTTGACTGGGGTAATCGCATGCATACAGTTCCATGCCATCGCTACATAAAGCAAATATATTATTACAATTTTTATTAATAATATATTAATATATATTACCCCGTGAGTGTACATTTTAATCAAATATCTCAAAAGTGATGTTCATGTCTTTCTGTGAAACTTTTTAATAAACGATCAATGTCTTAAAGCGCCTTTATTTAATGGCAGTGACAACTGATGTCTCGTGACTATTGCGCTTATTAAGTAGACAAACACAATACAATAAAAAGTTTCAAAGGACAATTGGATCACCGGGCAAAACACAGCATTTGCACATCTATAACTTGGGTGGTATTGTGAGCTGTCAAACGAGCAGACTCTCAACTTATTTACCTTCCATGACAATAGCAGGACATTCATAATAGCTAGCAGCGGACACGGCCCGTTCTCATTCTGTGTGATGATAGGCGTGTTCTCCTCCTTCCACTTTATCCACTTGATGTGGTACAACGACTGACCGGTCACCCTGTCTTTAGGACAGGGGATTTTCGTTACATCAGCCCCGTATTCACTCTGACTTGCCAAAGCCAGTCCCTTGTCCTCCAGCCCTTCGCTGTTGAGGTCTGAACTCGGGCAGGAGTTCAGATTTGAGAAGGACTCTAGTGAATCAAAGCTGCGGGACTCTCCTGCGATGCTGGGCTCACTACCACTCGGAGGACCCTCGGAAACGGTGTTATCGTTTGAATTCGAGTTAGCAGATTTTGCTTTGTCCGAACACAAATAAGCCGACTTGGCCAGCTTCGTCGCTTCTTGCGTACCTCCATCCAAACCGTCCGCCTGCACATTATTGTCGTCGGGTTGCTCTCCCGTGAGGTTGTTTACTAACTTTGAGGTGCCACCCTCCTTATTCCCAGCAGCGGTCATCGACGGTTCGTATACCATCCCGTTACTCATCTGATCCGCTGCATCGGGCGACAGTGTCTCTGGTAAAGCGTTCGGTTGTCCGCTTTTGCTTACTGTCTCAGCAGCATCTGATGTCTGTGTACAGGGTGTAGCATTAGCACCGCTAGCACTTGCACAAGTACTCAGAGTCTCTCTCCTCTCGCAGGCATCTTTCATTCCGCCCACTGTTTTAATATCCGCGGGTTCTGCGGGAATAGCGGTGCACAGGACACTTCCTCCTGCGTCTCGATGAGGGTTTGCGTTCTTCTCCATTTCGCTGAACGCATCGACGACAACCTTTGACTAGATAGCAAGCTCCAGTCTCAGCTCCGACGACGCCATGACATCTCCACCTCTGACGTCACCCCTTCATGGACACTTATTTACCGAGTCCGACTATACACAACCACTGACTGTATGTGACATTTTGCTAGCAACTTAAAGGGATAGTTCATCCAGACATGAGAATTATGTCATCGTTTACTCACAGTTTTTTGTCCCAAACAGGACTTTTTCTTACGTGAAGCACAAAAGGAGACGTCAGGCAGAACCTTAGACTGACAGTCTGAGGCAAAGAAAGTGAATGGAGAATGAGCCTGTTATTCTGCCTAACATCTTTTTTGGTAGTCCACTTGAAAAAGAAAGTCATATAGGTTTGGAACAGCATGGGATGAGTAAATAATGACAGAATAGTAAATAATGTTGTTTTTTAGGCGAACTATCATTTAAATTAACATATAGGCCAAAACGACTTCTGAAAGTCACTCGAGCATTTACCCAATAACAGCATAATAACTATTATATTAATATTGGTTGTTAGTTAGTCTACTTATTTTTCAAGGTTTAAAATCCAAGGTTTTAAAAGAAAAACATTTTTTATATGTGTTCTTTGGAGCCCAATTTACATCGTTTTATTTAATCTGTGTGGCAGCCCTTGGATTTCTTCAAATCTGTATAATAGGCTACCTCTCTGTAACTTTACGTAAAATGTTCTTGTTCTTTAATTTGTTTTGTTTCTTTGTTTATGCTGTTATTATCGTTGTTGTTTTGTTCGTATCCATTATTTTGTATTTTGTGTAAAAAACCTAAAATGAAAAAAAAGGAAGATGTCTAACTGTCTGTCACGCAAAGTTTATACACGCGATGGATTAATGTAATCTTTCGTGGATTAGAATTTCTCCTCACTATATATATCGTGATCACGTGTGGAAGATTGTATGTCTGTCATGAACATCACGCAGTATATTCCACAGCAAACCCATCTAGTAATGTTTCTATCCACCGCACGATGGCAACATTGACTAAGATATTGTTCATCATTCTTTGCTCCCTATAATGCGAACGTGTACAGTCTTAACTGTAAAAATTTGTCCCCAAAAGTGAGGTAAATGTGACAAAGCCCCAATTTAGAGACGTTCTCGTTTATAAAAGCGACCTGTAAAGGACGTAGATTTATTCTAAAAGTGCAAAAACTTTTCTGTTATGGTTAGGGATTGAGTCAGTCTATTTATTAATAACTATGTATACCAACAATTTGAATATGGAATGTCTGCATTTAGATAGTCGAGGGGCCTTTCATTTAGCTGTGGGTGAGTAAAATACAAATTGCAAATTGTTTCTTGGTTTTCTGTTGCAAGGAAAGAAAACTACCACTACTATTTTTCCAACCTTATGTTTTATTGTAACCAAATTCTGTTTTAGCATGTCTAATTATTTGAAAGCATAAAACAAGTTTTACAATAATATAAAAACAATAATTTATTCTTACAATAGCCTTATGATTTTTTGCTCAAAAATTCTTCAATTTTTTGGAAAATAAAGGTAATTTAATATTACAATTAAAACATTGAAGAAATATTGAATGCTTATTCCTTAAAAATAAGGTTTTAATAATTTTAGTAGTAGTAGTAGCAGCCTGTTACATACATTCTACTCAACAATAGTAATATATTTCTGCCAATGCCCTCGAATTATATATATATATATATATATATAGTAAAGACCTAGTACAGTCTAGTTTGCACTTATATCATTATTTGTATTTTATTTTCTTGTTAATTGTTATATATGATTTCTTTCTCATTTTTAAATTGTGCATCTGTAGAGTTGGAAATGACTGTTGTGAATGTGGAATGTGGTGTTGTGTTTTGTGCATTGAAGCTGCCGTGAAAATGTAATTTCCTGTAAAGGATCAATAAAGTATCTAATAATGACAAGATCCATAGATAAATTAGAATGGCAATTCGTTTTTTTTTTTTTCCCCATTTATTTATTGACAAATAAACTGTACTAAAATTATTATACATCAATAATCAATAATTATTAAAATTATTATGAAGTATTTTGTATGAGAAAGGATCTCAATGAACCACACCCAAGGTTAATTATATTTTTTAACAGCTGTCATATTGTCCTCCAATTTAATACATTTAATTAAGTTCAACCATAGACTGTATAAAAACAGAGTTCAACACAAGTCTCGGAGTGGGCGTGGCTTTCCGCTCTGCCTGCGCCTGACGTCAGGCCGTTAGAGACAAGCGCGGAGCCGAGGCCGCACAGCCGCAGCCGTCACACATACACACACACACGAACACTCACCGAGGGCGACTGCGCCTTTAAGACCCGCAAAACTAACTGCCAAACCAGCCTCGGTGTCAATGTGCGAGCGATGAAATTACTCGATATGGTTTTGTTAAAACTCTTGATGCTGTTATACTGCTTAAGCGACACCAAAGGTAAGTGGGTTTTGCTTTAGTTCTGGAAAAAGTGACGGCTAATCGGATTGTGCTTTAGCTGAAGTGAGCTAGTATGGGAGGGGTGAACATACAGAGACTGAGCGTGAGTGCGGAAGTGAAACTAAAAACTAAAATACACAACTTTTACAGTTAAACACGTGGAATTCGATGTTTATTCAAATAACAGCATTATTATTAGACAGTGTGATGAGGTGTTTTCAAAATGACTTGGAGTGGGATATTTCAGAAGAATGACAATAAATGTCCTAGCTAGCTGTCAAAGACAGTCCGGCTAGCTAATTTAACGAGTGCATTCACGAGTGGAGTAAACAGGAGTGGAGACTGATAATAAATTCATTCAAATTATACGTTTCTGTCCTGTTTGCACTCTTGGTTTGTTATTTCAGGAATGCGTTGACGAGTGCGCAATGTTTGTGAGAGTTGGTGTTAGGGGAAAAAAAGGAGGGCGAAATGAAAGACTACACACCTTTCCTGTTATTTCCACACAAGAGACGAGAGTGTTGTTGCTAGTCTAGTTCACTTGTGTTTTACTTGAGAGTTTGTACGTTTGTTTCCATAAAATTAACTTTAGAAAATGCATCAAAAAGTAAAAAAAAAAAAAAAACTAGTAAAAAAAAAAAAGTACAAGAAAACGTTCTAGAATATATTAAGCTCATGGCTATAGTTTGGGACAGGCTTAGTCTGTAGTGACTATAATTAACATTGTTTACTAACAGCAGAAGTCAGTTGTAAGTCACCCTTTAGCTAGCCGGATTGGCATGGCTGTGTGTGTTCAGACACAGAGCTGCTGCAGACACTTCAAGAAATTCATTTCACCATAGATTGTTGTACACTTTCTATAAGGTGAAGTTCAGATTTCTTCTAAAACAGTGAACATACTGTGCCTTCCTTCCTTGCTGTCAGACAGGAAGTGATGACATTGGAGTAGTGCTTTGAGTTTTATCTCTGTCTTTATCACTATCAGTCATCCTTACTTTCTTATTTAAATGTCTGTTACTTCTCCACAGCCAAGCTTTCTTGGGCTGCCGAAGATAGCGAATTCTGAAGAAGATGTTCTTAATCAAGATGTTTAATTTTATCTGTTTGTTTGTATGCATTAGTATTTTCTTGCTTACTAAAGTCCATTGGACAATGACCTGATTTATTAGGATGAAATACTGTTCATTCCTTTATTAGTAGGCTTTCTTGGCTGTTCAGCTATGTTAACGGACCTGTTTTGGCTCAGCTAAGTTTGTTGCTATGGGATTTTATGTTTTCCAGAGTATTTGGTGTCCATCTATTTCTTGTTGCCCTGGGCTAAAGACTTAAACACTGTCTGCCACCATTTTTCCTCCTTGTTGTCACTGATTGCCTAGATCTCAATGGTGTCTCACATTCTTTTCATTCATTTTTTTAAATCTCCCATTTAATATTAATTAATTAATTCATTCATTCATTCATGCATAGAGGGAAAAAAAAGGAAAGCTTTGTTCAAGTTTATTTCCAAGCCGTTTTAGGATGTGTTTGCACTTGTAGTTTGGTTCTCTTTTGGTCCGAAATGAAAAAGTAAATTACACATTTAGTCCTGGTTCACTTAGCATTCACACTGTAATTTTTAACACTGAACCTAAAGATACAAAAGGCATAAGCACACAGTCACAACCTGATTGGACATCTTTTATGGCGTATATTTTGTATGTGTGTATGGTGATATGACCGTTTTTACCAGCTAATGGCAGTTCACACTAACAGAACCACGCTAACAGAGCAATCGCACCAGAGTTTGTTTTAATCGAATCAAACCTGCCAAATGTAAACATGCCCTTAGATGAATCATAAACATGTTTAATTAATTTCTCAAGATGCGGGCCACATTACTCCTTTTTATGTTTAGTATCCATTTTGAGGCTCTTTCTTGCTTTTGTTAGCCATTGTCCATACGTAGTGTCGTCTGTTTGAGATTAATGGTGCCTGTGTATACTGTGGGAAGTTGATGGAGATTACACCATCCAGTGATGAAATGGCTTGTTATTGAGCAACTTGAATACTCCCCCATGCATCTAGCCAGTTGAAAAGCAAGTCAACTACGCACAAATGCAAATGCTTTTGTAAGCCGGATTGCAATGTTATGTGATTCTGGTTGTTTTCATGTGGTTGGCAGCTTCTTCAATTTGCTAGATGGTTCCTACCACAAAGATGCCTTCTTGTATGATGTGCCCAGGGTCTAGCATTTACAGTCACCAGTGAGAATTGTTTTATGCTGGTAAATACAACTTACATTTGATGCTGATTTTTGTTGTAAATGATGTGAATGCTAAAAATAATTTATAACTCTGCAAAAAATGTACTGTCCGATTTTTATGTAGGTTATCTAAATCTTTTTATTGGTCTTCAGAACTCTGTTCGGGAGCACATATGTGGACAATTTCTGGCACTTAACCACCAAAACAAAAATATGAGGTGCAAAATCTTAATGTGCTTGTGACAGGTGCAATTTCACTGCAAGTATGGAAGGTTAAAAGATATTTTTTTGCAAAATATCCAGTGGATAAAAACAGAACAAAAAGATATTGTTGAGACTTCATGAGAGCAATGGATAGAATACAGATTTACAGAGGAAATAGGTTCCTCGCCAGTGCTAGTCGTAGACAACAATGGGTTTTCATGTGAAAACAGGATAAGCTTTTGAATGGAACATGCAAATTAAAGAAAAAGTATCAATTAGTGTCTGACAGAGCAAAGGGTTTATTTACAATTCAGAAGTATATATTTTTTTCAGATCAAGTTTAAGTAACACCACCTATGTTATGTTTATTTAAAATATGGTACATTTGTAGTATGGGTGGAACGGTTCAACTTACTCATGGTTCGGTTTGTATCACGGTTTCGGTATGGTTCGGTATGTGCTATGTTTAGGCAAAAACTATACTGTCAAATAAAAATAAAGAAAATAAGAATAACCTATCTAACTACAAGCAACAGCACAAATAGAAACAATAGAGTAAAGATACAAATAAAATAAACAGTGATTTTCAGTTTTTTTTAGGTAGGTCTAACAGTTTTCAGGTACAGAAATTGAATAAAGTAATGAAATGTAAAACAGCATTGCATATTTGACTGTATAAATTAAAGATTAATCTTTATTAAAGTTACAAAAGCTATTCAATCAAGAGCAGTGAGTGATTTCTTTGTTGTTGCTGTTTGATTAATATTAAGAAAGTGCTGTCACTTTAAGAGAATGCACTGATACATTACGTTCAGCCAGCTATGTCTGCTATAGGATACTTACCATGATGGGCATTTTGATATAATTTTTGTGTGAATTTGTCCATTTAAACACAATACTTCAGAGAAAGCTTAATACGTGAGCTCGCGTCCTCTGGCTCTTAAATGTTTAAACTGGCAAAGCTTAAACGAGTTTAGCTTAAACACAGATATCAACATGTGCTGTTCAGGTCTCATTTGAGCACCCAGGTGATGATGTAATAAATGCTCATATTCCAGCATACGGCATTCGCATTGAACAAGAGTGAATGGTTTGTCCACGTTGTTTTTTTTTTCTTCTTCTTTTTTCATCGCTGTTGTTGTAATGTATTGGGAAGCCAGAATGCGCATCCATCAACAGAAACGTATATTAGCCGAACCCTGTTTGTTTTACGTGTTATTTATAGCAAACCGTATTACAGATGCGTTGTCAGATTTAAGTTGAACCGTGGTCCTAGCGCATGCCGAACCGTGTGTGGAGAACTGTACGGTTCGATTTTTTTTCCGCAAACTGTTCCACCCCTAATTTGTAGTAGGGTATTCTTTTCTCTGAGGCTCTAAGGTTGTCTTGCTCATACATCTGCAAAATGAGCAAGATGCACATCTTTAAAATGCTGTGCATTTTCACATTTTGTATGTTTAACTTTGGTGCTATTTTTACCAAATGCTAGATATGAATAATAAATAACTGAAAGCAGAGTTGACTGATAACCTCCTCTCTCAGACCAATGCTATTAGCACTAGGGCTGGGCGATATAGCTAAAAAATTTATCAGCGATATAATGTTTCATATCGTTCGGTATCGATAATTATTGACAGTGCATTTAAATTGTAAACGCAAGGATAACTGACTATAAACAAACGTGCATTACGTCTAAATTAACTCATAAAAATCTAATATAATTTCGTAAATTGCA
>NW_015666163.1:121379-123811 GCF_001515625.1 Sinocyclocheilus rhinocerous
TGGCTAGACTAACAAAACATTCAAATGCAACAACGTCGCTTACATCATTATCTCCGCATCTCGCGTGCCACTGATGACGCTCCCTGATAGACACCTAACATTCAAATGCAAATGTTTATTTTAAATTCGTGTCCATCATAATGTTGGTTTTAGTTATTTTTGTGATGGTTTGGAGGTGTGTGTCATGGTGAGGAAAGTGGATACCATGCAGTGAGTTTACATCACTACTAAAACTGCTTTATACTACCTCCAAATTATGAATCAAAGCAATAATGAGCTGTGTTCTGCCCTCTGGCCTGGCAGAACAAGAACAAACACACATGCACAGGCTCACAGGTGCATAGTACTGACAATGATGTGATGAACATCGCCTCATATTCATTCTACTGAACTCATGCTTTCACAGAAAGTTGATCCTATGTTTGTGACAGTGTTTGCGTTTTGAGATAACCACCCCAAATGACACTCCCACAAGAAATGATAGCTTTGTTTTTAATATAATTTCCTCTCAGGCTGCAGGGTGTCCCTCTCCTGTTTCTCTTTTCAGCTCCCCAAACCCCCACAGTCAGCACAAATGATGCCCACTACTAAGAATTGTTTGAAATTTTAATTTATTTACTTGTTAAAGTGATTCCAAGAGGCATTACCAACTACAGAAGGTTTTTATCAGTAGGTTTTTCTATCATGACATCTGGTGTTACATCAATAAATGATATACCCAAAGTATATGACAGTGGTGTCTTCTGCAAAATGAAACGTTCCCAATGTCAGCGTTAGTTAACTTGTAAAGTCGTTCAGTTGATCAAATGCATTTTTAAGATATGGAATATGGCATTGTGAAGTTTGAGTTAATTACTGAAATAATAAACATGTTTTATTCTTTTTTTATCTGTCAAAGGAAGGCCAGAGCAGTTTGTCATATAATCAACACTATCTTTTGTCTTTGTTTTTGCCCTTTATTTGATTTGTGTAGTTGCGTTGTGATTGGCAAACAGCTTAGACGGTGTTTCAGTACTAGGGCTGGGTATCGATTCAGATGTTCCAATTCGATTCGATTTCGATTTTCAAGCTCTCAATTCGATTTGATTTTTGATTCGATATTCGATTTCGATTCTATTTTTTTATTTCAATTCTCGATTCGATTTGACTATATGAATGAATATAGATTTAATACAAATCCTATATTTATAAAAAATGAACAATGAACATAAGATTACAAATGGTTAATTAATAGGAAATTAAGAGCCACAAACCTGTATATTAAACACTTTTTATTTTAGGTACACTTGGGTACAATAAAACAAAACCCAACTCTATATTTCAAATGCATACAATGAATAGACAGAATTCTGATGCAAGATGAAAAACTGATGCTGAAAATTGGACAAGTCAGAACAGTCGCATGCCTTGATCAAACAGGATCAGGTTATTTTATGTTTAAGACAAAACAAACATAAAATCTCACAGCATTAGCTGTAACATGGAGGCTGCAAGCCTATGAACGGTGTAGGAAAACTAATACTGAATTGACCACATTTTAAAAAACGATATATCGAAAAATCGAGCTTTAAAAAAATTAGAGCTTTTTTTGCCCAGCCCTATTCAGTACTGCCACACCCCTTGCCAAAGCAGCAAGTTCTGTCTGCTCCACTATAGTTAAGGATGGTGTCAATTAGAGTTGTCACGGTACCAAAATTTCAGTATTCGGTACCAATACCAGTGAAAATCCACGGTTCTCGGTACTAATTTCGGTACCAAAGCAAAACACAAAAGCATGACTAAAAATTTGACTATACTTTCATTTAATCCAAACTGTGTACATATTTAATTTTAAAGGGCTTTTAAAACCTTCTAGAGTTATTCAGCCAAGAATAACAACTAACTAAGTTAGCTAAAAACAACAACAAAAAAACTGCTTTTTTGACTGATATGACACAAACAATGTTAACCATTTGTACATTCTCTAACATTTCATCCAGGTCGCCAGTAGCAAACAATAGAGCGCGCTTTGCTGGACAAACTAAGTAATTACACCATTTCAAGCATTTTATCTGCGTTATATGTTCTGTAAAAATAATGTTCATATCGGCGGCATATTCGGCGATACCGATATATCGGCGACAGGCTCCTATCGGCCGATAATATCGGCAAAACGATATATCGGTCGGGCTCTAGTAGTGATGTTACGTTCTTGAACGAATTGTTCTTTTGCGCCGGTTCTCAGGAAGTAACCGGGTTGAGCCGGTTCACAAATCGAACTGAATCGAACTTTAGTTCCGGGTTAATGACGCAGGACGCACAGCCGAAATAGCACGTCCAACTCAGAAAGAACCAAATGAGCCGGTTCAATCAACTGTCGAAGTTTGCCGAGGATTACCGAGGACTCAACAAGAACCGAATGAGCCGTGGCGAAGTTTGCCGAGGATTACCGA
>NW_015666163.1:123862-124613 GCF_001515625.1 Sinocyclocheilus rhinocerous
TTTGTGCATCAATGTCTGTAATGTGTGTTGTAGGTGCGAAACTTTTAGGAATCTTATCCAAGTTGTAGGCTAGTCAATATTGCTCAGTCAGTCGTATCTGAGGATCCGCGAATGAAACCGTGACCACAAACACCATTAACTTAGGTGAATTATATGGCAATAATCAGCAATATGCTGTCACACAAATAACTTTATTTTTGAATGTTTCAATTGATACAACATGGCACTGAAAGAAATGCGAAGAGACGTTATTGCTTGATGACGTCAGGAACCAATGAATCGACTTTTTGAACCGGTTCAATGAGCCGATCTGTCCGAAAAGAACCGGTTCACAGAAATGAATCGGACTTTGCATCACTAATGTTTAGAAAGCCATGTAAAATTTATGCAAGTTTAACTTTGAAAAAAACATATGTCGAGACTTTATGGCGGGTTTTCCCCCATCCCACTGCATCTCATGTTTTTAAATGAAAAATGTACTCTGTGTGATTGGCTTTCCGCCCTTTGTATTAAACTATGCATGCATACATGATGCTGTTTTGTTTATAGTTGTTTAAGCAACTTAATTATAATTGGTTTATAAACATTATTTTAAACATTATGCACTTTTTTTTTCGAGAGAGCGCACGCACCTTTTGGATAGCGCATCAAGAACCGGGTTGACTGGGTACTCTGTACCACCGGTACTTAAAAAAACCTGGTACCCTAACGTATTCATTTTTTTAGTACCGACTTGGTACCGAAGTACCGG
>NW_015666164.1:0-237 GCF_001515625.1 Sinocyclocheilus rhinocerous
GTCCTTGTAGACCAGGAGGTTCTGGACCGGCAGCTGTTGTGCGGCAACCTGCACTTCCCCCGACAGCAGGGGAATGAGGCGCACTGGCCAGTCCTCCTCGGGCCACCCCCCGGCCTCTGCCGACCTCTCAAACAGGTCCAGGAACACCTCCGGGTCGTCCTGGGGCCCCATCTTGTGGAGAGGCACATGGGGGGGTGGTGCTGGGGCAGATGCCGGTCCCCCCGCCCGAACCTCCCG
>NW_015666164.1:598-1764 GCF_001515625.1 Sinocyclocheilus rhinocerous
TGCCGCACACAAAAACAAAATAAAGTCCAGGCCTGGTCCTCTCTCGTCCAACACGGTCGTCACTCCTCCCTTTTAACCTTCCGGAGCTCCTCCGTGAGACTCGAGACCAGTGAGTGGTGCAGGTGTCGCTCATTATCAATTACTCCACCATCCTCGCTCCGTTCCCACGGCTCTCGGCCCCGCCCCCGCCCCCACTCATCACAGTGGCTAATAGAGTTGCGCGCATAAGAAAAGCCACGGAACCTAGTCAATGGCATTACGTTTGTTCTGAACAGAACCCAGCAGATCATGCCACCAGGTTTATGGCAGCAGCCCACTTACCCCTTACCAACTGGTTCTCAGGTCCAGAGTTCTTAGGGAATGTAACCCTATAGAATGTAGTTTAAAGGAGTCGTATGGACTTGTCAAAGCCGCAGAGGATGTTGAAATTCGCCCTCAAGTGAACACACTGGCAACTAACGTTAAAGAGCAGTTACTAGGCTCAAGCAGATTCGAACGTTTCTCAAGCTGGAGATCCTTGGTGAGGGCTGTGACTACTCTTACTCACATCGCAAAATCATTCTCACAATCTTTTCCTAACAATCTCTGTCGAAAGTGGCATCTGTGTACCAAAACCTCAGATGTGGAGATATCACAAGCTAAGTCGACTATATTCAAAATATTCAAAAGAGAAGTGTACAGAGAGGAATTTGAGAGTCTGACCAAGTTTGGTAAAGTCTCGCAGCATACGCAGCATAGCAGACTTGATTCCTTTGTGGACGAGGAAGGTCTGTTAAGAGTTGGGGGTCGCATTCACTGTGCTGACATCTCGGATCCAGAGAAGCATCCCTTGATAGTCCCTCCCAACCATCACGTGACTGGTCTTTTAATTCAGCATTATCACGATCAAGTGGCTCATCAAGGCCGTCATTTTACTGAGGGTGCTATACGGAGTGCTGGATTGTGGATCGTCAGTGGCAAAAGACTTGTTTCAAATATCATCCACAAATGTGTGCTATGCAAGAAGCTGAGAGGTAGAATGGAGAGTCAGAAGATGTCAGCTTTGCCCTCAGATCGAGTTTCTGTAGATCCACCTTTCACACACACAGGTCTTGATGTTTTCGGACCATTCACTGTGGTAACACGCAAGACAAGAGGGCATAACGCTGAGAACAAGCGATGGACTG
>NW_015666164.1:7175-10157 GCF_001515625.1 Sinocyclocheilus rhinocerous
CAATTAATTAGTCAAATAACAATCACCTGGTCGTGCTACACAGGACAAACAGAAGAGAGTAAGTTTGACGATTACATATCAAATTAAATCAAACACAATATAATCATATATAAAGGAGAAGAAAAAAAGAAAGCAGAAAATGACATAAACTTAAATATATAAATCAGACTCCACAAATCAATGTATGTATGTACATAGTATACATTTCTTAAAAAAAAAATTCAAAACAAGATCAACAATATTATTTTTGGATGTTCTCGTGATTGACTGAATTAATTAAACTGAAACTTTGTAAATATAACTAAATATAAAAATGTGCGCAGGGTTGAGCTGTGCATTAATTTGACTAGAAATACCAGAACGGAAATGTAAAGCATCTTTCCGTTATAAGGCGGACGAGACCATAGATGTCTATGGACCAGTTGGATATATATCTTTGCGTGTAACGTAAAAACTGAAAGAAGAATGTCGGCGTGGGTGGAGAGTTTGTAGTTTGTTCTTACAACTCTTGGTTAGAATTTAAATTTGTCATCTCAAATTAATCGGTAAAGTTCTAAACGATAATCATCGTTAACATCTGGGGAATCAACTGCTGTCAAAACCAAGAAACTTCTATCGGCGGAGAGCCTGCAGTCAAAAAGGAAAAGTGACAGAGCCCTCGCTAAAACAAAAGTAAATATCGGCATGGCTTTTGGGAAGTGGCGACAACTCGGAGATCTGAAGAGATTAAGACTTACGCAGAGATTGTGTATTTTTTCTGTTAAAGGGGTAAGACGTTTCAGTAGCTTATTAAAGCCCTTGTTCGCTTGATTAAGATAGATATCGTGTTATGATCAGTGAGGTAAATTGCATTTGTTTAATGCTAGCTATGAGAAAGAGCGATTCTGCTCTGTGATTTGATTTGATCTCACTGAGCAATCGTTAGAGATAAACAACAGTAACGTGATTCATTTTAAAACAGTTACATTTTTATTTGGTCAGAACACAAGCAGCAGATATGTTAATTACTTGTTCAGATGACATAGTTTCGGATATAGTAGGACCGGACGTATGTGGCTGTATAATGACAGATCTGCTATGATGTGATCACAGATTCATCCATGCACTGGAGCAGTGCCAAAGCACAACCCACATAATGAATGAATTAATTAATTAATTACTCCGCAAGCAACTTGCATTTATATGTTTCAAACAGAGATGGCGATAGAGAGGCAAAAGTTACTTACTGCAGCTTCAACATAATAAATGCCTGAACTAACAATGAGCAATATATTTTATTTTGAAACATTTATTAATGTGTTATTATTTGTTCATGTTAGTTCACAGCCCATTATCTAATGTTAACAAAAACAACTTCTGATTTTAAAACTGTATTAGTAAATATTACATTTTACTTATATTAATTTAATATTAATAGTTAACAAATAAAACCCTATTGTAAAGTGTTACCCATATTATTCCAATTATTTCAATGTAACTGAATTTGCAGAGTTTCCAAAGCTGAATGTAAATTTCATAAAAATATTTATAATTAATATCTTATATCCAAATTTAAAATAAGTCCAAATAGAATAAAAAAAAGGAAAAGCAAAACGAAAGGAAAATAAACCTATATTGGGGCTTCTGAATGCAGGATTTTATCTTCAAAATGCAAAGAAGGACTTCAGTGGCTTAATTGGAATTTGCGGCATGTTTTCGGACAGCTGGCTTGGATTGGTCATGGTTGGCCGAGCCATTGAACTGACCTCAGATGGCATGAGCTGTATCCAATAGAAAGAGAACAGGCAAGACAGGAAGACGCTTCAGTCTTCTTAACCCCTACTTCCTGAAAAGAGACATCCAAGAAGACACAGGACATATAATGCCGAGGGTCTGTGTTCTATCAGGTCCTCTCCCACTCTAGACACTGAAGAGCTGTCAATCAACACGGCGGGTCACACAGGTGCAATAAGAAACACATTGCTTAAAAAAGACTCTTGCAGCAATGCAAACAGAGGATGTGACCCTCCTCAATTAGATAAAGCTCCTGTTGGATCTCTGAGATCTCGATACAAGAGGTGTGTTTCTAAATGAGATATTTACTTTTCTTTTATTTTTGTTTTCCTTTAAATTTTAGCTAGTGGTTATTAGAATGAACAATAATATGAAGAAATACATGTATGCAGAGCAAATACAAATTCAGGAAACTTGTTAATGGTTTGTCCTAAAGAAAAAGGATGCTGATGAAGAGCTTATTAATAGTATGCACTTATTTTTAGTGTATATAATTAAGAATGGTTTGAACAGTTTTTCAATATAATATTTTCATTCAGCAAATATCTTCAGCCGTTCACTGAAAACAGATATGAAAATTCTAATTCTCAGACAGCAGGTGTCTCTAGTCACACTGATGTCCAGTAGAACATTTACTCCAGTTAGTTTAAAATATCTTGTTAGTGTTCTCAGAAGATATGTTTTAATCGTTCAAAGGTACCCTTTCAAATCTTTATTAATAATGAGCCATTTACTGTATAATTATCATTAGGGATATACAATTAGACTCTTAATTTTTTTTTATTATTTATTTTTTTATTTTTTATTGGTATTTATGGTTTTATACATGGGACCTTTAACATCCATGGAAACTTTCCATTGCAGGTTTCTTATAATGGAAAAGGTTTATTTAGATTATTAAAATGTTCTTCACACCAAATGCTGGAATACACTACATGACGTTTAAAATCTCTACAGATTTTAATTAGGACTGTCAATCGATTACAATTTTTAATCTAATTAATCACACCCTTTTTCTGTGATTAATCGCGATTAATTGCACACTTCATGAAATTAAGCATAGACCATTTATCTGGTTTCAAATGTTTATTTTGTCATCATTTGCTATATCCATCCAAGTAAACCAAAAGATTGAAGGGTGATTCTCAAAAATCTGTATTTTCTGCAAGCTTTTTTCAAGATAAATTTAGATGTCTTTCCAAAAAAGGA
>NW_015666164.1:10280-28651 GCF_001515625.1 Sinocyclocheilus rhinocerous
CCTAAACCAACCGCCTGCTGACTGCATATATCTACTACAGTACACGGATCCATTCAGTATAACTAAACACAGCAACATAAACATGACAAATCATAACATTACCGTGAATGTGTGTGGAAACAATATGAATGTACAGAGATGTCTGTGCCTGTGCATAAATACAATGTGCGATCAGTGCGTCAAGAGCACTCATACAATCATTATTATAACGGACTCACGCGTGCTTACTGTACGACTCCTGTACACCACTGCAATCATCTTTACCTTGATTGCAGTCTTCATCCATCAAAGCTTTACTAGCGAGACTGGTTATCAAGTCGAGAAAACGTAGTTTGCGTCTCATCTGGCCATACAGCGGTGGGATATGTTGACAATCCGTTCAGTCTGTACTTCACACAGCGCGATGAGCGCGTGTGACGTGTGAGGGCTCGCGCTCTTCAGAGACAATCACAGAATATGCCAGAGCTCCTGTTTTAAAGTCAAACACACTGGAATGAATAGTTCACTGAAAATGCAACACGAGTCTCTGTTCTCTCTGCAATCTCTGATATAATCAGCCTGGTTTCCTTTATATTAGCGCTGTTTTGGACGGATTGTTTGAATGCATTCACTTACTGGATCATTGGACTGAAAACTTTCCCGGAGTTTAGCAGCTTAAAATGATCTGATCGCAAGCAGAGAAGCAAAATTGGGTTAAAGGGTTAGAATAGAAATTGTGCTTCAGTAATTTTGCGTTAATTGCGTTAAACAATTTTAACGTTAAGGATTGTAAAATCAATCGCATGCATTAACGCGTTAACGTTGACAGCACTAATTTTAATACACTGATATCATACTGTACAGTTGCCAACTTTGTAAATAGTTACAGAAAAAAACACTGGGAATTATACATGACTCCGTATCACACACTACCAGACTTTCAAGGCATTTTGAACACATCGAATTAACACAGAAACATCCACAACATTGCTAGGAAAATCTAGGCAAGTGTAGTGCATTCCAGCCTTAATAAATAAATGAATGAATGAATGAATGAATGAATTAAATAAATAAATAAATAAATAAATAAATAAATAAATATTGTTGAGGAACCCAAATTGTTTTTTTTTTCTATGGCACCTCCTTTTGGAACGTTATTTTCAATTAAGTTCAGAAAGTAGCATCAAATCAGTTGATCTTGGAAGAATTTGATGAAAAATCTTTGGAATTTTTGAGACCTGAGCATAGTGGAAGACATCGTTAAGATAACTTTTTCTTGAGAGAAAACTGAGAATGAAAACTCTTTTAATAAACCTCATTGCTGTCTAAAGCCCAGTTCAGACTATTTTAGCCCGATTTTGGCACAATCTGCTTGATGTAGGGTGTTGTGGGAATTAATAATTGACAATGGACGTTGGGACACAATATTTAATTGTTTCATCTTGTGTAGTGTGTCATAGTGGACGATAACCGATGCCACGTCTGCGACGCTTCACTACGTCACCACAGAAAGACTAGAATGTTTAATTAAATTTAGTTCCATCACATCTGTTACACTGGCACAGAAACTCCTTCGTACATGCTTTCAAACATGCCGAAATAAGAGAGACAATGGTATCGGTCCTGCTAGGTGGAATTCAATGGAGGAAATATTCGTGGAGCTATGGCAATAATTCTCCTGCATTTATGATGTTTCCTTGAGGGACTACCATGTGAAAAAAGGTCAAATAAAAACTATTTTACACATACTGTCCTCTTCGTGCAATCCAGTTTCTTGTTAATTACACAACAATATTTTAGGAGTCAAAATTGCATAAACTGACACAGTGACTGTCGTAACTGACAAAAAAAATCATGTAGTCTGAACCACCCTTAAGAGAAACAACTGATAAATTGTCAAGATCTGCAGCAATAACACATGGAACTAACGAAAATCTGAACCACCCTTAAGAGAAACAACTGATAAATTGTCAAGATCTCATTTCCCAACTCAATGGGAACAATTTTAGGCTCCACAGTAAATTCAAAAGCAGGCCTGGTTAATTTATTCTGTGGTTTCAGCACAGTTTGGGCACAGTTTACATGGCGATAAGGAGAGAATGGATCTTTAATATGCCTTGTACTTTTTTTCACGAAACCTCTCAGCTTTCAAGAGTCATTTAGCAAATGATCACTTTGTTATTGGTCTTAAATAGTGGCTGATTAAAAGTCTGACCTCTGCAAGTAACCCTCTACCTAAGAACACGTTGCATAAACAGGAAAAATCTGTTTAATTGAACATCAAATCACATAATATGTTGTTTTGATTATGCAGAGACATCACACTGCTGCTGCAGCAATAACACATGGAACTAACGAAAATAAATAAATTAAATGGATGTGAATGTTCTTGATGAGGAGAGATTAAGCAGTGGGCACTGATTTTTACACTTTTCCCACTTGCCAGTGTTTTTTTTCCAGAGTCTTGCCTACTGGATAATGAGAATAACAACACACGCATATAGAGAAAATGTAGAAAATTCAGCTTACAAACAATGCATTTTAATTTTATTCACCCTCATGAGAGGGGCTGAGCCTTTTTTATATGCCATTTATAACACTCAACTGTTCAAGTCAAATGTTTTTAACCATTCGCAAATGTGATCGAATACTAATGAAAGGCCCTTGTTGGACTCGGCTGAATGATGTGTGTGTGTGTGTGTGTGTGTGTGTGTGTGTGTGTGTGTGTGTGTGTGGGCATAAACACAGCGGGGCAGCAGAGATCTCGCTAATGGCCTAATGAAGCCCCAATAGATGGCAGTATTTCACAGTGTATGGGTGTCAGAGGAAGCTGAGGGTCAGACACACTCTTGAATGTTTCAGACAGGCTTAACTCACTGTTTATTTTAATCAAAGTGGGATCGAAGGCCATTCAGCCATATTAAGAGTGATTAACACGGATACAAATACTCTGTATTCATAGTGTCAATATGGCAGGTTTCATGTGTCTCGTGTGAAAGTGTTTTGATGAGGCTTGAAACCAAGAGGAATTAGTTTTTCACTCTTCAAAGCTTTAAATTTCGAGCATTTTCTTGAAAACGTCTTTATTAAAAATAAACAAGAGGTATTATTAATGTCAGTTTTTTAGTCACAAATGGCCCAAAAACAGCAACAAAAAAAGCACATAACTTGAACCTGACCTTGCATTTCCAATTTGATAAATGAACCGAAAGTAATAGTCATCTAAAATCTCCTTTACTCATTTGACCTGTCAAAAGTTAAGATACTTTCACTCAAATTGTTATTATTTATTCATTTATTTAAAGTGAATTAAACATAATCATGTGATGACAATGTATTGTTTAAAATGTTTATGGAATAATGTTTGCAGTATTTAATATATACTGTGCATTATTTGATTACTGAGTATAGCCACAGTGAGAGATTTTATTTTATTAATCATATTTTTTATTACTCATATTTATTGCATTTCTCTCATTATTAATATAATTTGTTATAATTACTTTATTAATAACTTTTAATTGTATTATATTTTTTTGTTCTTTATGATGTCTGAATATATAATGACACTAAACCTTTTTTTAAAACCTACTGGAATCAGAATCAGAGAAAGCTGGAAAGAGATGGGGGGGACAGTATGGAATGAATGGAATGGGGCAGTAAGCAGTCATGCATGCGGTTGTCTCTCTCTCCGACTCTTTCTCTGGTTCTCTTGTGAGTGGGCCGAGGACACTTACCCGGGCCGGCAGAGCTCAGAGGCAGCGCAGCGTGAAATCAGAGAGAAGAGCCGCTGAAGCAGAAAGAGCTCGAGCGGAGCATTACAGAGCACACTGCTGACTTATCCCCTTAAACACACACACACACGCTCGGCTAGTACTAGACAGGATATGGTGTGCAGTGGGCCGCTCTTATCCAGTTCAAGGGGAACCTTCACAGAAATGCACACTAGGAAGTAGACCTCTGCATCTTAAACTTATAAAGACAATTATGCGCTTTATAGCCTGTAGCTGCTCTGTCTTCTCATTTCCTGTCATTTCAATACAGACAAAAAATGTCTAAAGACAACAGTCCTGTATAAGCCAAGACATGACAGATTCTGTCTGTGCTGCTTACTAAAACAAATGAAATCAATACAAACCATTTTGGGAAGCATTTGTAGTTCCTGTCAGTGATGTATCATACCGTACCAGACATTGCAGCTTTCAAATCGATTTCTAAATCATGAGTAGTCACATGTGTATGGACATTTATTAATTATTATTTTAATCAAGATTTTTAGGTTAAAACTGATATAGATATATAAGGGAAAATGTACTGTCTGGCCAAAACCAGTTAATTTTAATACTGACAACTGAATTAATATTTCATTTAATCTCTAAGGTTATAAAAGCTGCATATATAATAATAATAATAATAATAATAATAATAATAATAATAATAATAAATTCAGTGTGCTGTTTAAAATAGCTTCTTTAAGCATTTTGTCAAATTTTTATAGCATTTATTTTCAACTACCCACATTTCATCTGGGGGAAAATGCACTTATGAACATTTAAGAAAAAATTATTGTATAGGAAGCACATGCAGTATTTTTGTTGTGGTATATTCCATATATATTCTGCATATAACGAATGTCTAGAGAGCAGTCAGTCATATTGAAATCTGTGGCTCTTACAACCCGCCATCTGCCACAGAGTCAAACGCTGACCTCCCCCTGTCGCCTCTATCTGCACACGATGACTTCACACTGTTCAAAACTCATAACAAATACACACACGTCTCAGCATCTGTCACGCATTTTTCATATGATTTTACATATTTGTTTCCTAAATATTCCTATTTTCACATAGTGTCGCTGACTGTTTCACCAGTGTCTTTTCTACTAATTCATTGCTGTACATGATGTTCACTTTAATGTGCATTAGTTAAAGTATGAAAAAATGTGTTTTGTTTTGTTTTTAAACATATCTACATTATGTAAATTAGTTTTTCCAAAAAGAAAAAGGGAAATACTTAGATAAGTCAGAAGCTATTACAGAAACTATTATTAGAGTCAGTTTTTATCAGATTCATAAAAGGCATAAAAAGGACATGTTTTCTTTTGCTAAAACTAGTTTTCATTACATATTTTTTGTTACATTATTAAAAAAAAAAACTTCACACTTTGCACATTAAAGAGTGCATCATGTACAAAAAAGAAATATTTAGGAATTAGAAATAAATATGTAAAATGATGCACTTTAAATGTATATGTTCAAGTTATGTGCATTGCATTGTGGGACACGGTATTCTGGGAAGTGTGCTGTGATGTACACTGCATATTTTTGTTAAATGTGGAAATAATATGAGTAGGCTTCATACAACTTTACCAAGATGAGCACTTCTTTTGACACACATATACTGTCTACACTGCAAGTATGCAAACTTCATTGGTTATAATGAAAGAGTTCTAATTTTGTCAAGGCACATCTCACGTTTGTAGTGTAGACCCTGTGTCACATGTACACAGTAGACACATTCTTGCATTCCATCTGTGCACATTGCGCAAATACACATTGTTGGCTGTTGCATCACACCTCACTGTTTTTCACTTTATTGGGCACTAGACATTTTTAAGAGGTTGTTTCAAGCTAAAACTAGCAAAATAGACAAGCCCATAACCACAAGATTCTGTCTAGAGTGTAGTTGACTGATAGAGAAAACTGACCATAGACGAAGACAGTATACACTAATGTCTGCTTTAGTGCTCCTAGTGGCAACGTTGAGCATGCAGCACTGTGAATGCACATTAATATAGAATGTTTGGTCACAGATGTATTTATATAAATTTTATAACTCCTTCAAACTGGACTGTAAATTCTGAATGTTATGTAATATTCATTTCAACTAAATTCAGTGCTTCACTAACATGACAAAATGTACCAAATTTAATTTTTAATTATATATTTAAAATAAAATGTATTATTTCTCTCTAAAACAGCTTATATCCTCTTCATTAAAAGCTTCTTTTTCAGCAATTATTGTCAGATTTCTCTTTCCATCCCTCCCCTTTATTTTTTGCTTTTTAAGAACACTCTATTCCTGCATTTTAACAAGCGTGATCCGGTCCATTTCAGGATCCAAGGGTCTGACATTCTCCCGCAAGTGAACAAAACTCGCTCAGTAGCATTCAGTGACATTAGTTCAGTCAGGCCTGTGCTGCAGTGCCAATATGGAGTATTATAGAACAACCTAACCACAGCCCACTGTCAAAACACACACACACACACACACACACAAACTGACCAAATTTTTAGAAACCCTACATGAATCCAACTGCAAATAGCTCCAATCAGTGTCCATCTCACACAAAAAACAAAAAGTAGTAATTTTATGTTATTTACTTCCACTGATAAATAAATTGCACAGCTGTGGCAAAATGTTGCAAATAATAGCACATGGTTAGTGGCTCAAAATATTTAACTGATGTCATGGTTATGTAAAATTACTTTGTTGTTAATTTAACAATTTCTCCTTGTTGCATTAGTGTTGCAAATAAAACATAATTTGATGATACAGAGATGACTCTGGCATCACCTACAGCAAATTTAGCAGGCTACTTGAGTAGCAATTATTACATTTTCCTTGATGTCAACTCAATATACATTGGACAGGTAGAATTTAAGATTAAACATAGATAAATGTCAAAGATGATGTGAGACCTCATGCAACCTTTTGTTATACAAAGTATCCTAGCTTTTGGATCAAGATGTATCAGAAATGTTCAAATTCAGTTCATCTGAAGTGGAATCTCGTATGGAAATGACACTGCGGAGGAAGAGCAGGGGGTGTGAATCAATTTGCACACTAGAGGATATTACACCAGGTGATAAATAATATCACCTTTCATGATCGCCTTCTCAGAAATCTGAGCGAAAACCATGGTAACTGTTTTGGGGGTGTGAAATCCGTTAGGCTGCCCTCAGTGGATGACAGAAACAATTATACTGCTACACGGGCAAATGAATAAAATTAGTGCTTGGAGCCGCTCTCTCTTTCCCTGCCCATGGCGATTAGCATGTCACTATCCTCAGACACTCGTTTATCAGAGCCCGACGATGTTAACACTGCACACGTTTAAACCAAAAACCAGTCGCTGGCTTTAATCATGTGGGTGTGAGTGTATCATCAAACTCAGGTCTTATAATGAACGGATGATTTCTACTGCTAACAGGGCATCATGGGAGCAGAGGTTATGTGTGTGTGTGTGTGTGTGTGTGTTGCTTGACACACATACTAATTGGAAGAAGAAGTGTTTAAAGCAGTGTGTTGTAGGTGATATGTGTGTCATGTTAGGAAGATATAATGTAATGATGTTGTCTGGGTCAGAAACAATTAAACTAGCTCATAATGGCTTCCTCCTTCTGTCATACCAGTTAACTTCCTGTCGGGACCTCCAGCAGTGTTGCTGGGCTTTATTTACCCCATCCTCATTTCCTGTCATTACTGCCTTCTGCCACATATATCTCAGCTGCATTTCAGCAAAACTAATAAAACTTGGTAATGCGCCACAAATTTGGAAACGAAAGGGGGCCAGAACTGGATAAAAGTGGCCTGAAGTGTTTGGCAAGAGCTCAGAGTGAAATGGCTCTGTTTCTGTCATTATTTCACTGATCATTTCTGTCCTAACTTTACTGATAGGATGATTATTAGTAAATGCAGTGTTCCTGATAACATAAATGTTTAATCCTCTTTTACTTTAAGGAACCATTTTATTTAATTACCTCATATTTATTGTTGATCATTTGAACTGATTTGTGCAGTTCAAATGATCAAGTATAGAAGCATTTGTGTTTATGGGCTTGCATAGAATATGTGGTCTAACGTAGCATCACGTGTCGTTCAATGCATTGTGGTAATTAGTGAGAAAATTCTTGATTATAACTACACTTATAATTTATTGAATAAAGCATTTATAGAAAGTTAAATGGAATTAAATATTGACCATTTTAGTTTATATTTGTGTGCTGTGTATTTTGATCTTTGAGTATTATGGCATTAGCTTAACATTATGTCATCGCTCAAATGTATTGAAACCAATATTGAAACCAATGTCAGTGAAGTGTCCTGTTCAAGTGTAGAGCACTTTTTATGTGGCATGCAAAGTGTTTCAAATCAGCTTCTTAGCTTCCATTTGACTTGGATGCTGCCTATATGTAGACAGTAGACATCAAAGCAGCTAAATAGGGTTTGGAACAGAGCTGTGTTGTGTTGGTGTTATGAGACCTTTTTTTTTCATCTGTTAGATTATGTTTTAAATGTATTGATGTGCTTTATTGTGTAGCGAGGTGTCCATCCATCCATCCATCCATCGTTTTACAAAGAGTTTGTGGTACCACTGCCATCCAAGAAAATATCCATTACAAATCGTAGATTTACAGGACTGACTTTATTGAGTTTGACTGGAATTATTCATGGACAACGTTCTTCAGTGACTGACTTTTCTTCAGCATTACTCGTTTTTTATTTGGAGAGACATTCATCTTTAGTCACACAACATAAAAAGAGAGAAGGATCTTAGAGTCACAGCATAATTGACATGTGGCTTTTTTCATAATGGATTGGTTATGCTTAAAATTGTAGTAAACTAATTGTATACAAGATGCACTTTGATCTCTGTAAGGCAATTGGAGTGCTTCTCTGTGCAATTGATTCACAAGCACTTTTGGCCAGTTTTATTTACATCAGAGTTCGACACTATTCTTTTATGTCTGTTCAAAATGTTGTTTAAAGCAATTTCCATGGAGAAAAAAAAACAAAAAACATATTCACTTACAGAGTGGCTTCAAGCATTACAACATAATTTCAATTATTCTTTTGGACTTTGCTTTCAACAATCAAAAAAAGCATAGACGTGCACATTGATTCACACTGGCTACGCCTGTCGCATTCTCATGTTGCTGTGGCAGCACATTGTAAAGTCTCAAACCCATGCCATTCTGCTGGGTTATATAATTAGAAGGCAGATGAACACATGGCAGTAAGCGTTCTCTGGAGAGGCGGCGAGTAATGATGTGAGAAACAGAGGCATTTGAAGAACAGGTTAGAAGCCAGCCGAGGGGTTCGAGGGCTGTCTGCACCATAGGGATGACCTTGGGAACTTTCTGGAACACTCGAGACCATGTTGCTTCAAAGGCAAGCATGTCCTTGGGGAAGATCCTGGAAATTGGTTATTGTATTGCGAAGGCTATTTACCTTTTTGGGGATTAACATATTTAATTCCCCTCTCTAATCCCATCGGAGTTAATGCCCCTCCATTTCCAATTATCCTGTAAGTGTGACACGGAAGAAAACGCTTGCCACAAACTTCTCGTAACCACACAGACCTCGCTTTGTTAGTAGAATGTTGGAGTATTTATTGCTATTGTTGTTCAAGCTATTATTATTTATTTATTTAGGTAGTTATTTATTTTATTTTTATTTTTTCAGCTGAGCCATTAGTAGTAATCAATTCTTTGTATCCAAGTGAAGGATTTCTGGGATCTATTTGATGACCATTAACCCTCTGTTTTCCCTGGGAGGCCAATAATCCTGTATAAATAAATAAATGAGTCTTTAGTCTCAGGCTCAAATAATACACCCACAAACCGCCCACTAACTGAAAAATTGACTGTTTGTTATTGTCCTCTTGCATTATTGACAAACTATTTTCCTTTTTGACACCGTGAAGCTGCTTTGACACAATCTGTATTAGGGCTGCACAATGAATCAAATTGCTAATCGCGATTACAATAATGGATGCCACAATTACGTAATCGTTCAAAGCAGCAATTAATCGTTCAAAGTCCACTTATGTTATTCTGTGTGCTTAAGATGCTTTATTTTTCTTTCTACATATTATCTTAAGGGTTTTTCCATTATTTTAGTTTTAGTATAACACTATAATACCATTTATAGTTTTACTTTTTTTATAATTTAAAGAAGAAACCAATCCGATGTATAGTTGACATTTGAGGCTTAATACTATAGAAAAGCACTAAAAGTTTTTCAGTTAGAGTGTTTTCAGCTTGTTTATTTTCATATAAAAAATGGTACAAACAATCAATGGTATAAACATCATTCAATGTAAATTGTGATAATCATAATTAATAATCGCAAATACAATTTCAAAGCAATAATCGGCAATTATGATTTTTGTCATAATCGTGCAGCCCTAATCTGTATTGTATAAAGCGCTATATAAATAAAGGTGACTTGACTTGGCACTGTCCAGTTAGACTGTGGATAAAGTCCGACTGTTTGTAAAATGTTTATCAGGATCACACTTGTAATTAAAGCAGGCAATTTATGGCTCTAATGTCTTTTAACCTTCACATTAAATACGAATTTCATAAAGGACATAAGAATCCACACTCAGGGTTATTATCTGGATATTTTAAAGCTCATCAGTAAAAAGCACCTGGTGGGTTTGGAGAGATTTTCCCAGCCTGAGCTGCATCTTCTCTCCCAGACTGAATGCTTTGATATTGGGTTAGTCTGCTCAGCATCAGTCCTGTGCAGACAGGAAGTGTGGACGAAAGCTGTAGTTTGGTCCTGAGATCTGTCGGGTTTTTAATAGGCATCTCATTCATTAGAGAGATTCCTTTCAGATGACACACTTGTGGCGCAGTGGGGGTTGTCGGATCAGGGTGTGTTTAGTCAGTTTGAGGGTCTAGACTGCTCTTGTCTCAGCACATAGACTGTTATTTCCTGCCAGGACAATACTCAGTATGGGTTTGCGATGGACCAGATTTTCTTACGTGTTTCAATGTTTAAATAAGGTTGAATGTCTCAGTTGAGGAATGACAGCGCAAAATCAGCCAAATCATCTGTGGTAAAACTCAAGGTCCTCCCAGACTCTCTGTGAGTTCATGTACTGTGTTGTTTTAGCTGTTTTCTGATAGAATTGTTTTTTTAAACAAATGAAAATAAACATTCACTAGGGATGAATTTACATTAGGACATAAAAGTAAATCATTCAACTATGCATGTCCGATTGAGCGTTAAAACTAGTAGTTTCATATTCACAAAATCTTTCGTATTAGTTGTGAAGTCTGATCAGTCATTGATATCTAGTGTAGTGATGTGTACTGTATGACTGAAATGTTTCGATGCTAAAACATTATTAGATGTGCTTTACCTGAAGGGAAGAAAAACAAGCAAGCAAACAAACAAACAAACAAAAAAACAGTGTTTTGAAAAGTTTTTGTTTTGGTTCTGTATAAATTAAATACTGTACTGGCTGGCTATTAGGCAGTACAGTTGCTAGGGCGTTCTGGCTGGTCAATGCGGATTTTGGTAGACTCTGAGTCAGACTACAATGTAAGTTGGTTCTGGAGGATATTTCATCTCAACATTCTGAGAAAACTCTGTGAAAAAAAGTGCTTGTACTTGTCAGTATATTTTTCAGTGGAAAGGGGTCAAGATTTTTGTAAAACCCCTAAACCAAGTTTGTACAAGAACAGCAACTTGATTTTGCCAACAAAAACAATAAAATGTTTAAGGAATATGGATATAATTTTCCCTCGCATGTGCTATAATGATGAAATTGATTAAAAGTAAATTTCCTGGGAAAACATTAGTCAACATACTTTAGTAAGTTAGTAATCATCTATTTCACAGTCTGCTCATTATGTTGCACCTTCAATCTGTTTGGTTGCATTATCCACTGTTAATTACCAGGGCAGATTAATTAGATGGTGTCTTGGAATGTTTGAAATGAGAGAGAGTGTCTTTAACCTCTCCTGAGGGGAATCTCAGCTTGTGGAAGCTCCTCACGATGAGGACCATCAGACCCAGTCTGTATCCTCCCTTCATCTCAGTCTGTCTGTATTGCTTTGAGCCACAGGACATGTGATTTTGATACATGTTCTTGTGCACACCCTACGGTGTCTTTAGAATTCAAAATGCTATGTCTTTAGAGTTTGAAATGTCCTTCCTTTAAGAGGAAAAAATCATGATTCATTACTGCTATTTCAAGGAGAACTATTCATGAATATTATCACAATAAGCTATGAGAGGTTGTATGTTGCATTCATTTTACTGCAGGTAAGGAGTATTCTAAAGGCTAATTCACACTGGGCTGACATATGCCAATCATCATCAACATTTACCTGATTACAGTATGTCACTTTTCAAATGACCAACACTGATTGAACATGTTCAGTCAGTGAAAACGTGGCAACCATTGGCAATAGACACCAACATGTGCTACACACTGATCCAACAAGACCAACAAATGTGTCTGTTGGAATTGATCAGCATCCCTCTGTTAAGTGTGAATTAGGCCTTAAGCTGGGACACACCAAGTTGACGGTCGGCTAACGGGCAATGTCGGGTCGTTTTTTGAGTATCGTTCGGCTTTAGTTTTTTTTCGGTGTGTTCCACATGGTTTTAGTCGGATGCTGTCAACTGTTTTTCAGCCGATTATGTATGTCGAATCAGTGGCGGAGCTTGTTGGCGAGAAGGAGAACTCCAATTGGCTATTCAGCTTAGTGAACACGAGAAAAACAAATAATAATGGAACTGATGAAAGCAAACCAATGACAGAGTAAAGAGGGAAAGCATACACTTGTCATTCTGTCTGTTTCTTTCTTTCTTTATCCACAAAAAGAAAGGTGACAAAAGGACAAAAGGCTTCGTCACTTCCTGTTTGTTGCTGCCGTGTGTTTTGAGTTTGAGCTCCGTCTTCAGAAATACAATAACAAATGTAGATTCTACAGCGTATAATAGTTCAACTTCATTCATCGCACCAAAAGATAAACTGCAGTGCTTTACAACTATAGGACATGACAATGCCAGTGCCATTTGCAACTTAGCAGACGTGATTGAAAAAAGCTACAGAAATAAATCAGTGATGAGCATGTCTGGTGTAAACAATGGTAAAAGCAAGAACTTTTTGCTTTGTATATCCACAGTTTTAGTTCCCGTTTCCCTGTTTGAATACCGAATACCGACTACTGCCACTTGCTGGTATGGGAGAGTTATGTTCTCTCACACAATCGCAGAGCGCACACGCTAGTTGGCCATCGCCTGTAGTCTGTCCAGTATGTTCTAGTGCAACTTGTTTTGCCCCGACACAGGAGATGCGAGGCGATGCCACAGTTGGCCATCTTCGGCACTAGTTATTTGGCATTGGTTTGGAGTGTCCTTACCCTTAGATGCAACACAAAACTAAATCCTCAAGTGTGGTAATATCACTGTAACACAGGGCCTCGAGACGCTCATTGCATTGTGATTTAAATGCTCAAAAAGTGCAATTATTATTAATAATAATAATCAGAATAAACAAGTAAAGATATAGTTCATTAGCCTAATGATTTACAGTTTACAGGCTTACAGTAATAAGTTATATAGTAGTAATAATACATTAGTTATTATATTAGTTTTCATTATATTATTAATTGTAGTCTAATACTGTTTTTTACATTAATATACAATGTGTTATCACAGGTTAGAAGTATCTGAATTTTGCAATGGCTATAAACACAACTATGGTGTTTAGCATTAGAAGCAGAACTATTCGGTTTCAGAAATAATCAATTTTTTTCAATAATGTTTGCACCTCTGTAGCAATACTATAGCTACATTTTTGCTAAATTGTCTCTCAGATACAGGCTCAGATTTTTACACAATTTATGTACTGACTTTGGAGAAAAATCTGAACTGCATTGTTTTAAATGTGTACTATACTCTTAGCAGTAGCCGAAAACATAATTGAATTAGCCTAAATATTTCATGATGCAGAATGTGTTGAACTTTGTGAATTACAGGCCTTCATTCTGACTTGCAGGCTGTGTGGGCCTGCTTATATGACACTTTTCTGTAGCGATAGTTATCTCTAAAACTCAACAAATCTGCTCAATTTTGCCTGACAAATTCCCCCAGCACACAGAGTCCTCTAACAATCTGTGCATACAGACACTGGCCTCTTATCTCTCAAGGCTAATTTCAAGCTATGCTAACAGCGCTGCCTCACTCAACACTTGTTGTAGCTCTAGATCTGCTGCTGCTGAAGGTTCAACAGCCCCCCGCCCCTCCCATCATCCTCCTGGGGTGACAATCCGGCCATTGTGCCCCCCGTTTACCCCCTCCACACCAGGACCCTCCCTGCTCTGCTATGAGCTATATTACTTTGACCTCTCCCCATCAATCAGATTCAATTGGATAATGATCTGTAATCACTTTCTTTCAGGGGAGTCTATAAAATGGAGCAGGGCTTCTGCCCCTCCCGGGAGACCCCCTTCTGTTCGCTCCCATTTGATCTGGCGCGCCTCCTTTCAGAGCCTTTAAATACCCTCGCGACATCGGCAGCCCTGCACAGCCACCACTTCGGCTGCCCGTCTAAGCGCCCTCTGCAGAGTGATGGGGAGGGCTAAGAGGGGACAAGGCAGAACCCCGCAGGGGGTGTCGTAAGCCCGAGGCTGTTAAAACGGCCCCTTTATTAGAATGAGCTGCCCTGCAAGGATAGGGAGGGAGAGATAATCATTCTTAATGAAGTTCTGGACCCATGAATCAAATCTGGATAGATCAGAAATCATCTAGTTTTAGAATCAAAAGGATTTCCACGAAAATGACAACCAACAAATACAAGATAAATGCATGCAAAACCCCAAATATTACACTACAATTCTAATAAATAGCTTCAAAAAACTATAAATAAATAGCTGCAAAAATATTTTGCACTTGACCGAATGACCTATGATCATATGAAGAATCTCAATAAAGTGTAAGAACATTGTGGAGAATTTCTAAAAAACTAACTTTTCTTTGCAGGTCCAAACCTCTGACCCGGCTCTCAGAGATAATGTTCATAATGTGTCTCGCTGTGATCCGCAGGGAGAGGGCTTTGTGTTTTAAATGTAAAATAAAGGCATGTATTTACGCACTTCAAGAAGCGAACAGACCCATTACGCTTTAAACCTCCATCACTGCAGCAGGGTTTTGTCCAACCACTTTTGCACCCTTGACTACACATAAAACAACTCTTCAGATATAAGTAAGAGCCGCATAATGTGGTCATGAATAGAGTGATATTTCTCTTCATTATTTTGGGAGTCCATTCTTTGGTGAGTGTAGTGCCTCTCTACGTAGAGAGCATATGCCTTTTGAAAGCATGGCACCATGTGAAGCAGGCCCAGATGGAGTTAGCCTCCCCATCAATGCAGGACAATAGGGAATGGAAATCAAAGTTAAAGGGGTGCATCCAACCCCATTTAGCCCAGACAAAAGCTGCTTGTAGGGGGTGAGTGTCGGGGAGGGGCTGGGCGGGTGCTGGAACACGTCACACACCATAAAACTCCTTCCTCAGCTGCCCACCGTGTCAAAGACACGATAGAGACATGCTGATGAGCGGAAAAGACCCGCGAACAAGAAAAAGGAAGACATGGAGGGACGTCGAGGGCACCTCTGTCTCTCTCTTCCTCACTCACTTCCTGTCTGGTTAGATGAGTCAAGTTACAATTTGATTTGCTCGCTCTTGATGAAGCAGAAACTTTTTCGCACAATGCATGGGTTAGTGCCACAGCCAATTAGGGTGCAGTGAAAGGTCATAGCTATGGTTGCCTAGAGGAAGTTTGCTAAGCCAGAAAGGAAATAACAAAGTACACATCCTGTCGTTGGCATGGATGCTTGCTTTGAACGTGCTGCTGCGAGACTTATTAAACAGTGTGTGTTAGTCAAAGACTGGAAATCAGCTCTCATTAAAATAACAGTTTCCTTGCACATGGACTCACACTGTGTAAGTCCATCTTAATGGAGATCCATTAAACTGACAACACATCAGCTGGGATAGATGAGCCAAATGTCCAAAGATTTGATTTTCTGTCTCGCCATGACATGGCATTAGGGTATTAGTTCATTTAAAGATGCTAATCAGAAGTCAATAATGTCAATAGGAGTTATGAATATTGATTGGTTTAAGAAAGCGCTACGTAAGTTAAAGAAAATTCACATATCTATACATTCCACTTTTTTGAGGGTAGGTAACCAGATTTTTGACTATTACCCTACATTCCACACTGTGACCATCTGTTGTGTTTAGGAGTGGGTAAAATTGATCATAACCAGACCATAGTGGAAAAAAACAAAACAAAAACAAAAAACTACACAGCCTGGTTGGTCTGTACAAAAAAATAAAAATAAAAATAAAAAATGTGCAAGTGTGTGTAGAATTTCTATGTCCATTTAAACATAATAAGTACTGATTATACCACAGATATAACTCAAAAGCAGAATAAACATTTTTTTTTTTTGCATGGGAGTATATTGTTTACTCTCTTAGAAGTATCTCAAACAAAACTTATATTTGAAAAAATATGTTTTGTTTCTAGGCGAACTGGCAAAAACCTGTGCACCCTGACTCTCAGAGGTTACATAAAGTCAGATGATCAGATTAGAGCCAGACTGAGAAAGCTCCTGGCATTTTTGTGTGTAATATGCGTCAGACAGTCAATGAATAGGCTGTGGAATCCTGAGTCCAGAGTTGGAATCCTGATATTGTGGTCTCAAGACCTCTGGATGACCACATAATCATGGCCTTGATCTGGGTCTCATTAATCTGTGTCTTGGTCTAGATTCGGGTCTTGACTTTATGGTCTTGGACCACACTCTTTGTCCAGGAGTCTATTTCAAGCATTAGCTGGTATGGTATCTTCACCATTCTCCAAAATGAAAATTTTAGTCGTGTTTGGAAAAGCCGGTAGCATTAAAAATAAAGGAAACCTTAATATAAGTTGTTTGAAATGAATACTGTTTTATTCAGCATTACTCTATTTCGGGTTATTAAAATTGACAATCTGCTTCTTGGGATGATAGGTCTTGTTCTAGATCAGGCCCTCAACATGTGTAAACCTAGTCTGGGTTTTGTATGTGCCTGGTTCTGCAGGGAGTCTGGTATTGCTTGGGGTTTTAGCGGCTCTGGTATTGGTCTGGATCTTGGGGCACCTGGCATTAGTGTGGGTCTCGTATGTGTTTGGGTCTGGTCTTAAGGGTTATTTTTATGTGTTCTGGGTCTAAAAGGGTCTTCATATTTGTCAAGATCTTAGGGAGTCTGGTACTGGCTTAGGTCTGGATCTAAGAGGGTTTTGTTTTTTTCCTGAGTCACATGGGCCTAGTATTAATCTGGTATAACCTTCTTAAGGGGGTCTGCTATTAGCAGTGTTGGGGGATAACGAATTACAAGTAATGTGAGTTACGTAATCAGATCACTTTTTCAAGTAACTAGTAAAGTAATGCATTACTTTTAAATTGACAAAAAATATCTGAGTTACGTTTTCAATAGGGGTGTAACGGTTCTCGGTAAAAATTTGAACGCACTTGCACCATGGATCAACTTAAATCTGAAAACGCATCTGTAAAATGGTTTGTTAAAAATAACAACACATAAAATAGTTCGGCTAATGTATGCTCCTGTCGATGGATACGCATTCTGGCTTCCCAATACATTACAACAACAGCGATGAAAAAAAAAAAAAACCCTGGACAAACCTGTCACTCTTTGTTCAATGCGAATGCCGTATGCTGGAATATGACCAGTCATTGATGCCGTCATCACCCGGATGTTGATGGCAAGCGCGCATTTGAGACTTAAACAGCACGCGTTGCTATCTGTTTAACCTCTTAACTGTAGGACCTAAGGTTGGTCTCTTTTTAAAGAAGACAATCAACAGATTATTACAGAAGTGAAATCATTTAAAAAAATGAAAGTACAAAAAAGTTATAGAAGTTTAAATTTACTGTAAAGAATATGTACTGTACTATTTTTTATTATATTTTATATTAAATAAATATTTTACAACATAGGTTTTAATCCAAAATTTATATAAAATGAAAGTCATATGTCTAAATAAGTTGTGTTCCAAATTTGAAGTTGATTTTAAAAAAAAATTGAGGTTCCTATGCAATTTTGTTTAGGCATTATATTACAAATAGCCACCGGGTGCCATCCAAACTCCATTTAATTTTTTTATGCATTTTTTTATCACAAATGTATGAATTTCCATCTCAATATTACTTCTATCACAAAACAACCACCAAATATGGAATCTTGGGACTCAGACCTTTCCAACGACATGTATTTTGTCAAGATTATAAAAAGCTTTGATTCTAAAAGACTTTTGGAATATGACATACTTTTGGAATATGACACCTCCCACTAAGGGGGAGGAGCCCGCTAAAATATTTTAAAGGGGTCATATGATGCGATTTCAATTTTTCCTTTCTCTTTGGAGTGTTACAAGCTCTTGGTGCATAAAGAAGATCTGTAAAGTTGCAAAGACTAAAGTCTCAAATCCAAAGAGATATTCTTTATAAAAGTTAAGAGTCAGCCACACCTACCTAAAACGGCTCGTTCGAACACGCCCCCACATACCTAC
>NW_015666164.1:31194-33006 GCF_001515625.1 Sinocyclocheilus rhinocerous
GATAGCTGGCCAATCAGAGCATACCTCGCTTTTCAGACCAATGAGGTTTGTAAAAATCGACGCGTTTCAGAAAGGCGGGGCATAGAGGAGAAACAATAATGTACAGTATGTGGAAAATAATGTGTTTTTTTAACCTTAAACCACATAAACACATTTCATTACACCAAATACACAAAATAATGTTCTTTTTAGCAGCATCATATGACCCCTTTAAAGTACCATTTCCATGGTAACGCAATGTCCAATTTCAAAATGCTTTTCACAGGATGAATTTCGAGGTTTTAAGCTTTCAAATGATATATAATTTATGATGATTACTAAAACATGTAATCGGGAAAAAGGAAACGAAAAATAATTTTTGTGACAAAGGTCAGAACTCCTGTTATGATGTATATGTTTTGAGGTGCACTCTTGTCATAAATTAATCTATTACTGTTCCTACATAATTTTTAACAGCAAACAGTGGTAACATATCTATTTAGGAGTCTTAGACCTTTCCAACGACATATAGATTGTCATGATTAGATTAGGATTTAATAGTAATATATTGAAGTAAACTTAGGCGTCCCGGTGTCTCTGTAAATATTAAAGAGCCAGAAGATGCGAATGAGAACTCGCGCGTGCTGTGAGATGATTTGTGTGAGCGCTCATCCGAAGCACCAAATCCACATCTCAGAATGAGCACAAATATTAAATTTATGTCAAAATGCCTGTCTTGGTGAGTATCCTAGCAGACACAGTTGGTTCAACATACAGTATCAGTGTACTGGATCTGTGCATTGTCTTAAAGTGACAGCACTTTCTTAATGTTAATAAAAACAACAAAAGACAAGGAAATCACTCACTGCTTTTGACTGAATATATTTTGTAACTTTAATAAGGATTAATATTTAATTTATACAGTCAAATATGCAATGCTATTTTACATTTGAATACTTTATTCAATTTCTGTACCTAAAAACTGTTAGACCTACCAAAAAAATCTGAAAAGCACTATTTATTTGTATCTTTGCTTGGTTGTATTTATTTGTTCTGTTGCTTGTAATTAGGTTATTTGGTCTTATTTTCTTCATTTTTATTTGACAATATAGTCCTTTTTCCCCAAAAACATAGCACATACTGAACCGTACTGAAACCGTGACTCTGAAACCATGATACAAACCGAACCGTAAGTAACTTGAACCGTTACTGTTACGTATCCGGTCCATGAACTTCCGTCTGCTAGCCATCAGAGGTCACCCTTTCCATTTTCATTGACTCTCGCACTACACACTGTTGCGTATCACCCCAGACTACATATCCCATCATTCATTGCACTGATTGCACACGGCATAGACTAAATACTGGGTGTTTCAGGTCTGACGACATCAAGCGGGCGTGGTTTAATCGCAAGGTCAAGGAGCATGCGCAGTTTACACGCTCCGTGTGAAGCCCGCGAACGTGTGACAGCGGCACGACCTGCGGAGATCTTGACTTTGTTTAATTTTCGCGCATTTCAAACAAGAATGATTATCACGTCTAACATTAAACAGTGGGGAAAGAAAAAAAAACTCATGTGGCACATTGATAATTGGGAATATAATTCATATCACTGTTGGTTCCAAACACTGACACCGTTGGTCTCTCTCTCTCTCACACACACACTTACATATAAATACATTTATATTATACTTTTATATATTTATAATTTGTATATAATTTTATAACATGTTAATTATTTATTTCTAAAAATGTACATATTAGTATAAATACACGTGTATCTATCTATCTATCTATCTATCTATATATATATATATACACACACACACACAC
>NW_015666164.1:33617-46739 GCF_001515625.1 Sinocyclocheilus rhinocerous
CAACACTTTTGTTTTTGCCCCCATTTTTCATGAGCTGAACTCAAAGATCTAAGACTTTTTCTATGTACACAAAAGGCCTATTTCTCTCAAATATTGTTCACAAATCTGTCTAAATCTGTGTTTGTTACGTATCCGGTCCATGAACTTCCGTCTGCTAGCCATCAGAGGTCACCCTTTCCATTTTCATTGACTCTCCGACTACACACTGTTGCATATCACCCCAGACTACATATCCCATCATTCATTGCACTGATTGCACACAGCACTGATTGCACACAGCTGTTTCATATCACTCACTCACTATTTAACACTCCATCTCACTCCTTCTAACTGCCGAGTATTGTATGCGCTTATCGCCAGCAGTGATAGCTACTCTACAGAGCCCTCGTTAGCTTCCTAGCCTAGCCTAGTCTTGCCTTGCCTTGCCTTGTCTGTTTTCTCGGTTTCTGATCTTTGCCTGTTTTCCTGGATTTATCCCTTTAGTCTTGCCCTTTTGATTCTGTTCGCCGTTCGTTGACCTTCGCTAGCCCTAGGATTATTCTTGTGTCTTGCCCGCCATATACCTGTTTGCCATTGTTCGACCCTGCCTGTGTTTCTGACCTCTCTGCTTTAATAAAGCTTGCACATGGATCCGCATGGCTCACGTCTTGTCAGCCCCGTAACAGTTACACCCCTAGTTTTCAAACAAGTAACACAAGTTACTTTGTTTTCCCATTTATTCACTGACACATCTCCTGTTCCTGTATTGAGAGAAATTGGGAGTGAGGTGCAGAGACAGAGGCACTTCCTTCAGCCTGAGGTTTATTAATTTTGGTTTTGGTGTGAAAGGACCTTTACAGTTGCGAAGATATAACCTTTGGGGTTTTTTGTTATTTCACGAGTTCGCCTGCCCATTCAGTCCTGCTAGGTAATGGTAAACAAATTTGGCTTGTTGACCTCAAAGGAGACTAGAACCCGAGGCTCAGCTCGAGCTCCAAGTAGGACCTACACCCTACAGTGTGAAGGGGAAAAAGAAGATAATAGAGGAGGAGAAGGAGAGGCGGAGGGATGCCGGAAGAATTGATGCTGGGATGGTGCAGTGACTGCTGCTTATATACGCTCGTAACCATGATTGACAGAACCGAATGATTAGGCTCCTCCTGAACCTACATTTGAAACTTCATTAAAAACAAACAAGCAAGCCCAGCCCAGGTGACAAAAGTAACGCAAAAGTGATGCATTACTTTCCATAACTACGCTGAACAAAATTATAAACGCAACACTTTTGTTTTTGCCCCCATTTTTCATGAGCTGAACTCAAAGATCTAAGACTTTTTCTATGTACACAAAAGGCCTATTTGTGTACAAGTGCTCACTAACACAGATTTAGACAGATTTGTGAACAATATTTGAGAGAAATAGGCCTTTTGTGTACATAGAAAAAGTCTTAGATCTTTGAGTTCAGCTCATGAAAAATGGGGGCAAAAACAAAAGTGTTGTGTTTATAAATTTGTTCAGTGTAAGTAATGCAATTAGTTACTTTTTAATGGATTAATGCAATAATGTAATGCATTACTTTTTAAAAAGTAACTTTCCCCAACACTGGCTTTTAGTCTGGATCTTAGAGGATGCAGACTTTTCTCTGGTGATTGGGTAGTGGGTGTACTACCGGGGTGTCGAATTCTGCTCCTGGAAGGCCAGTGTCCTGCATATTTTAGCTCCAACTTCCTCCAACACACCTGCCTGGAAGTTTCTTGTAATCCCGAAGTCCTTGTTTAGCTGGTTCAGGTGTGTTTAGCAGAGTTGGAGCTAAGTCTACTTGACAATGGCCCTCCAGAAGCAGAATTGGACACCTCTGGTATATATACTAAAACTAGATTATTATAGTTTATTATAAGATTATTATATATAGAGTATTATAAATAAGACTAAATTGACCCCACCTCTAAATGGTCATCCCCTTCAGTCTTGAATTCACATGATACAAGTACTAATGAGACAGGAGCATTGCTGAACTGACTGATGGTCATGTTTCCATCACTGTGTTTCATTAGTCAGAATGACCTCATGTTGTACTCTCTCATCTAAGTTGCACTGTGGATCATCACACATCTGTCGTTCCTTTCCACTGAACTCATAATTTCTCTGTCTGCATGTGATGTGTTCTTGTGGAGTGACCACGTAGATTTCTTGCATCAGTGAGTGTGCAAACTCAAATGGCATATGCTGTTGTTCTTTAACCCCTTTGAGTGTTTGAGCTTGAGCAATCATGGCTGAATCAGGTGTATAAAACAGGCCCATTACTCTCAGAGAGTATGCTGACCCTCTCCAAAACATGTGAATCCAATTAGAGCCAGACATATAGGAACTCTGACTGTAATTGGTGTGAATGCATTCACAACAGCCTCTTCTGCTCCAGCAGAGAAAGCATCGCACAAACATCAATGAGAAACAATGAGAACATCATCTTCACAAATCACATTGTTATTGTCGTGATGTTAAGGAGATGCTCACACACATACCCATAGAAGCATTCAATTATAGACTGACATGTTCAGTCTGTGTTTGAAATTCACACATATTTATTTAGTAATATCTAACGAACTTTGTAAGTGTACAATTATTGTTAGCTAATGCAAACTTTGTTAGATTTTTTTCAATTATAAAATATCTGACATGAAATTACAAAACATTATTATTTTTTGGACACTGCATTTTTAGTTGATGTATTAGGTTAATTCTCTGTGGAAGTCCATTTTCACTACATAAAAAAGTACTACTAAGCAGTGGCTTAGCTCCTCATTTGCATGCCTCCCCCCAGTTTTCTGACTTCTTAAAATAAAAAAATAAGGAATTGTTGATTTACTACTTTTATGAATTGTCCAATGACAATGGAGGTTCAATATTACAATTTTTCAAGAAATCACGTAAAGATGAGCGAGAAAGAGAAAGTTTGCCATCTATGCCTGAGCCTGCTTCAGCGAGCAACTGAAGCGGCAACGCGTCCCATTTTCAGGACACCAACACGAACATTTCATCACAGGAGTGTAGTGGTGAGACTTCCATCTCGGTTCTTAATCTGAGAATATTTGTTTTCTATTTGAATTGGTTTATTATTAAAACATTTCGCGTTCTATAGATATATTTCTCATGTCTGTGAGGCATGAGTTTGGTTCATTTTTGACGCGTTCGAGTTTGGTTTTATTATTTTACAGCGCACAACGTTTTGTTGTTCTTGTGAGTGTACACAAACAAACATAGACCCTTACCAGATTCGAACGATGTAATTATTCTTGTCTGTATGACCAACAATGACGGAGTATAAGTGCAAGTGATCGCAGCGGCGCCTCCATGTTAACTGTCATGCAGTATAAGCGCACTGCTATTCAGCTTCCACACGCCGCACAAACACTTGGAAATGCGCACATTTAATATAGACATTATAGCCTACATGTAATATAGAGTGGCCCCCTCATTTTATGATAGGCCCCCCCAAAATTACAATTCTGGCTACGCCACTGCAACTAAGTCATGATAATGACATAGGTTTATAAATTAATACATTTTGTGAAAATCATAAGACAATTATGGCAATCAAAAACGTTTGATCTCATAGTTCTGACTTTTAATGTTATTGATTTTTGTCAGTTTATTTCAGAATTTTAACATTTTATCCCATATTTATGATCTCAAAATTTTCACTTAATTTTAGTAGCTCATAAATGTATTTAATCGTGCCTGATTAGGAAACAATGTGTAATTGTCCAAATACAATAGGGGACCGTATTTTATTGTAGGTATGCTGTATAGCGTATAAACAAACGAAGCTATAAGAAGCCATCTATCCACCTATCCTATCTCATCTGCTCGCACACAGTCACTGTCCAATCAGTATGCTTGCTCATCCTAAATGACATCTCCCTGAGAACATGAGAGCTAATGAAATAACCATCAGACTGTCATTAGAGGGCCCGGCCAAAGCTCATGCTGCACCTGTGCAGCACTGCGGGACTCTACACCCACTCTGTGTGTGTATGTATGCAGGGATGCATGTTTGCATTATTTGGAGCAACAGACAAAAGATCTGTCCTCGCCCTTTCCCCCCCGTGACTCTTCTTGCCCCTCACACTGAGGCAAACACATGGCCTCGTGAGACTGCAGAGCACATGAACCTGCTGATCGTATGTGATGCTGCCACTGCGGCTTGTCTTCAGTAATTTACCAGATATTGCTAAGAAATAGCTGCCCGCCTTGTTTCTCCCTCTACTTTGCTGTGTGTGGAAGCTGACAGCAGATGGTGTTTTAATAAAGTCCAGTAGGAATATGTGTGTGTATACACAGACAACGTAGTGCCAGCTTAGTAATTGCTGGACGCTCTTACAGATCACACACAAACTAAAGCGAGGAGGATTCCAGCAATCACACACATGCAGATATACCTGCCTATGAACACACACTCACACCTTACAGCTGCAGCCAAAAAAGCGCAGCTGCTGCTGGGAGACAGGGAGAGAGTTAGAGAAGGAAATATAGACTGAGAGAGGGTGGGTCTGCGCTTTAGGCCACCGCGTCAGCCCCTGACGACTGCGCTGGCTGCGACCCAGCTTGGGTCAGCCCCTCTGACTCACTGCTGAAGACTTCCTGTGCTCCTTATGAGTGTGTGAATGATCCCGTTCCAACACATAACTGACAAAACCACTGCAATGCATAGCCACTTTATGGAAAAAGACTTGTTGGAGAGTGTGTTTACTTCTGCCCATTGTGCAGGTGTTGTTTCAGGTACGTCTAATCCATGTATGCAAATTTGTATTTCCTCTTATTCCAGTTTTGTCCTCACCTCCACACACAAACCCAAACCTGTACACACAATAATCATCTGTAATTGATCTGTTTGAGTGTGTTTGATTTGTCAGGTTTTCACAAGTTAAAAAACAGCAGCATTTTATCATGTGCCTGCAGGCCTGTCACTCACTGCACTGACACATCCAGCATTCCCTCTAACTGCAGTTTGTTTTCTGTATTACTTCTATAAATCACAGGATAAGATGGCAACAGACTATGTAGGACTGCTTCAAAATTCTAAAACATAAACACAAAGGCGAGCATTTGCATTTGCAGCCAAATACAACTGTGTCCCTCATTTCAAAAGCAACGATGTTACACCATGATGGCCCTCCCATTTAACATTACATGTGGCTCCCAGGAAGTAACAATTTGGATAATTTATATGACATAACAGAAAGACAAGTAAATACTATTGTTACATTTTCTCTTTTTTAATGTTAAATTTGTACATTTTAATGTTGACAACATTCAAATTATATATAATTTAATTAATTAATTAATTAGTTATTAAAAAATTATGCGATTAAAAATATTTTAACGCAGTTAACGCACTGGCCTCGCCCCGAGACCTGAACATTATCTTACATTTCATACAGTTGACTGTTTACAAATATGATGCAGGGCAACAACTCCATAAATGCAGTTATGCCCTACAATTCAAGATATTGGTGCAAAAATGCCCCTGTATTTGTTTTTGTCTCATATTTATATCATATGATAAGCGATATCACACGAGCAGCGAGAGCAATATCACACAAGTGCTGATTTTTCCCGAATATCACGAGTTTATACAGTATGTGATTTTATACAGCAGTTCAGTAAATTATAAGTTGATATTGTGTTATATTTTATACACAATAATATGGATTTTGCTCAGTTTAGCAGAGAATATTACATTAAAGCCATAGCAGAATTGTTGCGCGTCTCCGAGCAACACAGCAGTGTTTAGTTTCTGAATGAATCCGCGTTTTGAACGAATTGTGTGAACCAATGATTCAAAGGCCCATTCATAAAGAGAGTCGTTTACCTCATTCCTGAATGAATCAGCCGTTCGAATGAATGAATGACTCAAAGATATTTACCGCCACCTGCTGGCAGATTTAGTTTCTTACTTAAAGTATAATTTAATTTAATATATACAGTGGGTACGGAAAGTATTCAGACCCCCTTAAATTTTGCACTCTTTGTTATATTGCAGCCATTTGCTAAAATCATTTAAGTTAATTTTTTTTCCTCATTAATGTACACACAGCATCCCATATTGACAGAAAAACACAGCCGTACCCACTGTATATATATATATATATACATATTTTTTATTTATTTTTTTTTTTAAGCTGCCTTATGTCTCACTTGGGACGAAGAGGATTACGTATAATTGTAATTAGATTTTTATGTGTATGTAGAGATTGACTTTTTTAAATTTACTTTTTCAAAACAATATCAAGGCCTATTTTGTATCCTATTCATAGAATGTGTTTCTGTACCTTTGTTTTCTAATTATATTTGCAAAGTGATTACTAATTATATTTGCAAAATGAAGACATTTTAAGTAGGGCAGAGAAAAAAAAGAACTATAAATCTAACATATTTTAAAGCTGTTGTGTTCAATGGCATTATTATTCTGCCCATGTGGAATATGTTGGGTGTACAACAAGTAAAAGGAAAATGTCTTCTTTTTGCAGTGTCTCAGGTTTGAAATGACGTTACATTTTAAACAACGGCCTGCTAAATGGTTGATCATAGACAGGCAGTTGTGCATCAAATCCATACGAAACTTTATAAACGCTTGCCCGAGGCCAAGACAAAAACAGCAGCAAATGCCTCTGACAGCTTTGCTGATAAGCCCAAACTACTCGCTCATGTTGAAACACAACCGTTCCACCTGACACACTGAACCATTCTCTGACCCCTCTCTCACACGGTTCTGGTCCTGAGGAGTCCGCTGAGGGCCCTGTGGGCATGAGAGTTCAGGAGCTGGGCTAAAAGAACTTGAGTTATGATCGGGAGTTCTCTCTTCACTGGGAGCTGACAGGAGAACCATGCCGCCGAGCTCTGGGGCTCTCTGAGGTAAGCAACCCATCTCCGTCACCAAGCCTGGCTTCTCTGACCCATCTATTCTCCTGTAGTCAGCTGCCCAGCAGGGTCAGGCCTGAAACATTAATCTTCAGCAGGCGAGAGGTGTGTTTGCGCAGCCAGAGAAGGCGAGGGTATGGAGTGGTGTTCCTCTGTGTTTTAAATGAAAGAAAAGATGATTGTAAGTGGGTCAAGAGCTCCAGACCGGAGCAATAGCAGCTGCCCTGCGATGGAGTGCCACCTCCTGCAGGAAACATTCCTCGTACCTGCTGGTCTGAAGGAGTGTTGCCCTCGACCCAGCAGAGGAACGAGGACAGCTGGTCAGGGGCCGTGAGACGGACACTGCAGCCACTTCCAGAGCTAACCACAGGCATACTTTCAGTGTTCCATGTCTGAAGTTTTTGCTCTTTGCTGTGACTTCCTCAGGCCACTGGCCAGCTAGCGATACTGTCGCAATAAATAAAAAAAAATAAAATAATAATACAAAATTGTGAAAAGGGGTTGTGGTAACGTTTTCATCCAACGTGCTTGGTATGACATAAGTCAGGTTATTTACAGCATAACATATTTTTATTACAAACCTTTTATCACTTTCCATCTGGTATTTTCTGGTAATTGCCAAATTATGCATCTGTTCAAACAGGAATCATACAAGAAAGAAGAGCAGGATGAGGTTATGTGCACATTGTTCATAAAACTATTTTAGCATAAATTGTCATGCCAAAACTTTAAGCTGCTGCTTTTATGAATAATTTACAGTCCACAGAAATGAGTTCCGCTCATGGAAGCCAAATGTGTTTTACCTACCCGTATTTAAAATTAGTAGGGATTAAATGTGGAACTTCAGAATTTCTATATGTTCTGTTTTTAATAACTTAATTTTGTTGCTCAGAATTCATTTCACACACCCACACCCAGACCCACCCTTTCAACATCAGGAGCTACTGTATATGAGGAACTGCTATGTGGAATCTGAATCTGAAAATGTCTTTAAACAAAATAAACACAAAAATTCGAATTCATAAATATCACAAGGTTTTAAAACATATTTTAAATATGTACCTGAGTTTATTAAACACCTCTCTCATATATAATTCCTGTAGTAAATCTGTTAACTAGAAAAATTAACTAAAATGTGTCACTGCAGTTTTTATACATCATCATAAAGCAACAGAGAACACAACACGGAACAAATTAATTTAGATATGATGCTTTACACTCCATCTATCATATGTGCAATTCCACATGCAGGCTTCTTTAAAATAACACTGCAGAATTTGTGGTCTGTGAGCATATTGAATATAAACACTGAAAAACTTTGGGTTAAATTGCCTTTGTGATTAAAATGTTTTCAATTATGTCTATAAAACGAGATATATAAACGATATAGTATAAATATAAAACCATAAAAGTCTTGTCCAAAAAAATAAATAAAAATATTTCAATTGAGTGAGTTGGAGCAGACAGTTAAGGAAAAGCAGTCAACAAGCATAAATGGGAACTTTTTTCTAAGTACTGTTTAAAAAGCATCCTTAAATGCACCTCATGAAATTGGCTGAGAGAATGTACATAGCTGAAATCTCATTCATGTGTTATTATCATACTTTAAGAATATTGCAAAATCAGTAAAAACCTAACTTAAAAAAAAAAAAAAATGGCAGTTAGACTTTTATCAAGAAAAGCACTTTTGTCAGTACAGTCCTGCTCTTTGTCATGTCCATGCTGGCATCTCTTTAAAACATTTTACAATTCATCATTCAAGTCAAATAAACAAAGACTGCTCAGGGCGCAGGATATAGTGACCAGTTAAATATTTTATGACAACTTTTACCATATAATGAAATTAACTAAGGCATATTTCACACAGAATAGGAGAGAGAACGAATGAGCGAAAGATGGTATTCTGGTTTATTTTCTCAAAGTTGGATGAAAGGAGATGAGCACGGTGCCAGAGGTCAGACACAATGTGAGATAATTACAGTCTTGAGTGATTGAGGTGAGCTGAAAGGCAAATGTTGACTAAAGCCATAACCTTTTAACTTGTTAATCCCTGCTTTTCAGAAGAAGTGAAAACGTAGCCATTCGTTACCGTAGGCTAAATATGCCATCAGAGGGAAGTAAAGGAGGAAAAATACTTTCAACATATGATCCTGCAAGTTACCTCACCTAGCTTGACTATCATTAGCCCACTAACACACTCCTTCATTGCCAGATCACAGACTGCGCTGAGGATGATCTTTATCGGAGGGTATAATGAACTAATAATCATGAATACAACATAAAGCAGATCTGTGGGTGAAGGACATCAAGAATTTAAACTAATGGTTGTAGGTAGTTAGTGTGTTGTTTGTTGTTGCTGGTGCGGTGTTGAGCTTTGTGCCAGAGCCTGCAGTCGCATGTGGATGTAATTTCAGCAGGACGTGTTTTACGCAAATCAAATAAAAGAGAAATCTGAAGAGAGAGAGAGAGCGAGAGAGACAGAAGGGGGGACAGGTTGTAGAGGAAGTATTACAAAAATATATATATATATATATTCCAAGCCACAGACGACACATCAGTGGCCACGTTTAGCCTAGATGGATTGCAATGATCTGTTGACAATGCTAAGAATAATTGTCATTTAGGCAGCACTGGCCTTAAAGGGATTATACATAAGAATGAATATTTATTTATAATAAACAGCATTTTGTATTTACATGGTCTTACATCTATCATATTTTACACCATCAGTTCATTGACCAGAAGTATTAAAAAAATTAAAAAAACTACCTTATTTCTCATATTTGACATACTTAATTTGCACATCCAAAGGAAAGAGAAGGCTCTGATTCTCTAACGCATTGCTCATTCAGTGTGGACAGTACTACTCACATGCTGGTGATAGAAGGCTCACATCACATGGCTGTGAATGCAGACAGTTAAAGGTTGATTTACCCAGAAAATTTGAACTGTGCAATGTTTCAGTCTGTCAGTCAAAGTAATAATGATGGGTACTCTGCAAACGTGTGTGTGTGTGCGTGCTTGCTCATGTAGTGTGTGATTAATATCTGTCTCTGCTCTGATGTGGATGTATGAGGAACGCATCATCAGATAATGCTCCATAAAGCTGCTCTTCTGAAAGACACTGTGATGTGGCTTTGTGTTTAGATGAATGTTGCATATAGTTAACGTTTCATACTAATTTCCCGTCATTTCGTGTAACAAATCAAATGCTGATCATGGTGATCACTAGGTTCAGGCCTAGTAGACATACAGTAAGAATGCAGAGTTAAAGAACGAACATGGGAAGCATATACTGATCTATAACAGAGAACTGGATTGCTCATGACGTCATAAAAGTGAAGCCACCGCGTCGCCATATTGGTATTCCCTAGTATTCCCATACATTCCATTGAATTAATAGGAAATCATACTATTTTTATGAGAAAACATCACCTCACAATTCAGCGTTTTTATATCTGAAGTATCCCTGTACATTCTTACAATGAAAACGTCCTAAGCATGTAAACGGTTATTTGTTTAATGTCGGGAATTTCCCCTGCATATTAAAAAGTTACGTACATATACATTACAGTAGCAAACATTAGATGAACATGATAAACATGGCACACTCAACATATGTATTACAAATGACAAAGTGCTCATTCTGAAATCTGAATAAAGATTTATGCTTTGTATACACATATACCTTAATTCACCTTGTATAGTTATTCACTGTTTATGTATTTTTGTTATAGTATTATAGTGTTATAGTTTTGTTATATATAATATGTTTTTATTCATACAGTAGGCTAACGGCAAATGTTTCAACTATGATTTCATAATTTGGAAGCAGGTAATGATTTAAAACGTTGGTTAAATTAACAACTAATTCAACATATATACATAACATTTTACTCCTTTGGAAACGGTAATGCTAGTAAAAAGGCATAGAATTTGCGCAATCTGAAATAGATGTTGCTCAATCAGGACATTAAAACTATACACATCATAACTTATTCAGAGAAATAACGCTGACTACATATGGTACGGACTTAAAGACATGAAGCTTTATTTCCAAGATGATGCATGGTAAGCTTTGAATTTCAATACAACATATAATAGAGCAATATAGTAACAGAGGTTTGTATTGTATTCTTTATTGTATATTCGAATCAATTTCAGATACTAAAACCAGATATATGTTCATGTTTAATATTTCCTGCATAATTACGTACAATAAATATTTTTTGTGTTGGCTCAGTTACCTGTGTCGGCAAGTGCGCAGCAGACACACCCACCTTAACGATTTCCATAGATCGCTTATCCTGCCCAAAAAGACCATAAACATTGCAGATAACATCTGAAGTAAAAAATGTATTTACATACACATATCTTAAAAACTAATCCCATGTGACTGATACGCTTCAAATCGGGTGATTTTAGGTCAATGTTTTTGCTGTCAGTCAATGATGCTCTCTGCCAGTAGGGAATAGTAAGATGGCCACTCGAACACTTCCGGTGGCTTCACCGCCTGGCAGCAGTTAAGAACACAATGAGCAATCCAGTCATTATATAGATCAGTGGAAGCATAGCTCAGATCATTTGGTCATTAATTAACAATGTTTGAATAAAAAGCTTCAGACTTTAGAATCTTGACAAATTTAAGCAGAGTTTAAGACATTGTGGAGATGATTTCAGATGATCTGAAATTCTGGAGGAGTATGTATGTAGGATATTTATATAGTATGTATAGAGATGTATATTGAGTACTTGTATAGGATATTTTTTCCTCACTATTTAATTATATTGCTGTCTAAGAGAGACAACTGAGTTGTTAAAGAGATTTTTTTTTTTTCAGGATTTTTTTTTTCTTTTCAGGAAATCAGCCACCTTTAAAGTGTTGTTTAGATGGAATGTTGACTGTTTATTAAAGAGTTGATTTGCCATTGTAAACATGTATGTCATTTTTTCTTACATAGTATAGAAAAGGAGGTATTTTGAAGAAAGTTAACACAGCTTTTTTTTCCCTTACAATGACAGCCAACCTCCAAAAAGGACAAAACAACACAATCAACACCTCTAAAACATAGTACATATAATTGTGCATGTGCAAAATTTCAAGTTATGTTAAGTTTTAGGAGTCTGATAAACAGTTCTGATAAATTTGTTTAAGCAGCAGACTGAAATTTGAAAATGAATTTCAGAATGACATGAGGGTGAGTAAATGCCATTTTAGGTTTAATATTCCAGGAAGAATATTAAATGTTTTATTGGGAAATGTACACATCAGTATCTTAAGTAAGCACAAACAAACATTTATTATGAAATAAATAAATAAATACATACAGTACATACATGAAATAATTGTAGCCAGATTAATATCAACATAGTAATATCCTCTAATAAATAAAAATGTTATCATTATGATTAGGTAAGGAGCGACTTTCTGACATCACAGTGAATAAGCTAGCATGTTATAATGCCAATTCCTCGTGTGTCACATCTGTCTGTCTGTCTGTCTCTGAGAGCTCATCTAGATTAGGAAGGTGACACTGTCAATCTAATCCATCGTCTTCTCCTTGCAGGAACACGTGTGTGTGTGTGTGTGTGTGTGTGTGTGTGTGTGTGTGTGTGTGTGAAATGCAAATTTTCATTGTTGTGATAAAAATAAATAGACTAGCCAAGGACCGTAGGGTGTGTGTGTGTAAGTGTGTGCATCACCTTTATGGGCAGTGACAGGCGCTCGTCACTGTCGGCCGTTTGTGAGCTGAGCTTTGATGCGGGTGACTGTAACTGCGAGGGAACCGCATCGATAGATCCGTGTTGACAAGCCTCATATTCAAGGGCACATTGAAGCTCATCCAGAAACTTTTACTCTGTTTTAATTGTTTTCCAGTAGGTGGAGAGATACATGCTGCAGTATGGGATATCTTTCCAAACATTTGACTTCCTGTTTGCTTAGATTTCCTGAGGATCTCATATATAAAGGATATAAAGTTTCAAACGAGATCTCAACAATTTCTTAAACTGTGTTCAGATTCAAAAGTCAGCATTAAAATATCAGAAAATATAAACTCAAGCATTTCTCATTAAATTATCCCATGGCCAATAGATCTAAACTACTATGTAAGTAAACTGTATAGCTCTATACCCTTACTGTATGTCAACAATTACCTAGTTCGTGTCTATTTTTCTATTCTCCTAAATGTATGTATGTATATATATATATATATATATATA
>NW_015666164.1:48839-52574 GCF_001515625.1 Sinocyclocheilus rhinocerous
TATATATATTCCAAGCCACAGACGACGCATCAGTGGCCACGTTTAGCCTAGATGGATTGCAATGATCTGTTGACAATGCTAAGAATAATTGTCATTTAGGCAGCACTGGCCTTAAAGGGATTATACATAAGAATGAATATTTATTTATAATAAACAGCATTTTGTATTTACATGGTCTTACATCTATCATATTTTACACCATCAGTTCATTGACCAGAAGTATTAAAAAAATTAAAAAAACTACCTTATTTCTCATATTTGACATACTTAATTTGCACATCCAAAGGAAAGAGAAGGCTCTGATTCTCTAACGCATTGCTCATTCAGTGTGGACAGTACTACTCACATGCTGGTGATAGAAGGCTCACATCACATGGCTGTGAATGCAGACAGTTAAAGGTTGATTTACCCAGAAAATTTGAACTGTGCAATGTTTCAGTCTGTCAGTCAAAGTAATAATGATGGGTACTCTGCAAACGTGTGTGTGTGTGCGTGCTTGCTCATGTAGTGTGTGATTAATATCTGTCTCTGCTCTGATGTGGATGTATGAGGAACGCATCATCAGATAATGCTCCATAAAGCTGCTCTTCTGAAAGACACTGTGATGTGGCTTTGTGTTTAGATGAATGTTGCATATAGTTAACGTTTCATACTAATTTCCCGTCATTTCGTGTAACAAATCAAATGCTGATCATGGTGATCACTAGGTTCAGGCCTAGTAGACATACAGTAAGAATGCAGAGTTAAAGAACGAACATGGGAAGCATATACTGATCTATAACAGAGAACTGGATTGCTCATGACGTCATAAAAGTGAAGCCACCGCGTCGCCATATTGGTATTCCCTAGTATTCCCATACATTCCATTGAATTAATAGGAAATCATACTATTTTTATGAGAAAACATCACCTCACAATTCAGCGTTTTTATATCTGAAGTATCCCTGTACATTCTTACAATGAAAACGTCCTAAGCATGTAAACGGTTATTTGTTTAATGTCGGGAATTTCCCCTGCATATTAAAAAGTTACGTACATATACATTACAGTAGCAAACATTAGATGAACATGATAAACATGGCACACTCAACATATGTATTACAAATGACAAAGTGCTCATTCTGAAATCTGAATAAAGATTTATGCTTTGTATACACATATACCTTAATTCACCTTGTATAGTTATTCACTGTTTATGTATTTTTGTTATAGTATTATAGTGTTATAGTTTTGTTATATATAATATGTTTTTATTCATACAGTAGGCTAACGGCAAATGTTTCAACTATGATTTCATAATTTGGAAGCAGGTAATGATTTAAAACGTTGGTTAAATTAACAACTAATTCAACATATATACATAACATTTTACTCCTTTGGAAACGGTAATGCTAGTAAAAAGGCATAGAATTTGCGCAATCTGAAATAGATGTTGCTCAATCAGGACATTAAAACTATACACATCATAACTTATTCAGAGAAATAACGCTGACTACATATGGTACGGACTTAAAGACATGAAGCTTTATTTCCAAGATGATGCATGGTAAGCTTTGAATTTCAATACAACATATAATAGAGCAATATAGTAACAGAGGTTTGTATTGTATTCTTTATTGTATATTCGAATCAATTTCAGATACTAAAACCAGATATATGTTCATGTTTAATATTTCCTGCATAATTACGTACAATAAATATTTTTTGTGTTGGCTCAGTTACCTGTGTCGGCAAGTGCGCAGCAGACACACCCACCTTAACGATTTCCATAGATCGCTTATCCTGCCCAAAAAGACCATAAACATTGCAGATAACATCTGAAGTAAAAAATGTATTTACATACACATATCTTAAAAACTAATCCCATGTGACTGATACGCTTCAAATCGGGTGATTTTAGGTCAATGTTTTTGCTGTCAGTCAATGATGCTCTCTGCCAGTAGGGAATAGTAAGATGGCCACTCGAACACTTCCGGTGGCTTCACCGCCTGGCAGCAGTTAAGAACACAATGAGCAATCCAGTCATTATATAGATCAGTGGAAGCATAGCTCAGATCATTTGGTCATTAATTAACAATGTTTGAATAAAAAGCTTCAGACTTTAGAATCTTGACAAATTTAAGCAGAGTTTAAGACATTGTGGAGATGATTTCAGATGATCTGAAATTCTGGAGGAGTATGTATGTAGGATATTTATATAGTATGTATAGAGATGTATATTGAGTACTTGTATAGGATATTTTTTCCTCACTATTTAATTATATTGCTGTCTAAGAGAGACAACTGAGTTGTTAAAGAGATTTTTTTTTTTTCAGGATTTTTTTTTTCTTTTCAGGAAATCAGCCACCTTTAAAGTGTTGTTTAGATGGAATGTTGACTGTTTATTAAAGAGTTGATTTGCCATTGTAAACATGTATGTCATTTTTTCTTACATAGTATAGAAAAGGAGGTATTTTGAAGAAAGTTAACACAGCTTTTTTTCCCCTTACAATGACAGCCAACCTCCAAAAAGGACAAAACAACACAATCAACACCTCTAAAACATAATACATATAATTGTGCATGTGCAAAATTTCAAGTTATGTTAAGTTTTAGGAGTCTGATAAACAGTTCTGATAAATTTGTTTAAGCAGCAGACTGAAATTTGAAAATGAATTTCAGAATGACATGAGGGTGAGTAAATGCCATTTTAGGTTTAATATTCCAGGAAGAATATTAAATGTTTTATTGGGAAATGTACACATCAGTATCTTAAGTAAGCACAAACAAACATTTATTATGAAATAAATAAATAAATACATACAGTACATACATGAAATAATTGTAGCCAGATTAATATCAACATAGTAATATCCTCTAATAAATAAAAATGTTATCATTATGATTAGGTAAGGAGCGACTTTCTGACATCACAGTGAATAAGCTAGCATGTTATAATGCCAATTCCTCGTGTGTCACATCTGTCTGTCTGTCTGTCTCTGAGAGCTCATCTAGATTAGGAAGGTGACACTGTCAATCTAATCCATCGTCTTCTCCTTGCAGGAACACGTGTGTGTGTGTGTGTGTGTGTGTGTGTGTGTGTGTGTGAAATGCAAATTTTCATTGTTGTGATAAAAATAAATAGACTAGCCAAGGACCGTAGGGTGTGTGTGTGTAAGTGTGTGCATCACCTTTATGGGCAGTGACAGGCGCTCGTCACTGTCGGCCGTTTGTGAGCTGAGCTTTGATGCGGGTGACTGTAACTGCGAGGGAACCGCATCGATAGATCCGTGTTGACAAGCCTCATATTCAAGGGCACATTGAAGCTCATCCAGAAACTTTTACTCTGTTTTAATTGTTTTCCAGTAGGTGGAGAGATACATGCTGCAGTATGGGATATCTTTCCAAACATTTGACTTCCTGTTTGCTTAGATTTCCTGAGGATCTCATATATAAAGGATATAAAGTTTCAAACGAGATCTCAACAATTTCTTAAACTGTGTTCAGATTCAAAAGTCAGCATTAAAATATCAGAAAATATAAACTCAAGCATTTCTCATTAAATTATCCCATGGCCAATAGATCTAAACTACTATGTAAGTAAACTGTATAGCTCTATACCCTTACTGTATGTCAACAATTACCTAGTTCGTGTCTATTTTTCTATTCTCCTAAATGTATGTATGTATATATATATATATATATGTATATATATATGTGTGTGTGTGTATGTGTGTGTGTGTGTGTGTGTGTGTG
>NW_015666164.1:52842-62784 GCF_001515625.1 Sinocyclocheilus rhinocerous
ATATATATATATGTGTGTGTGTGTATGTGTGTGTGTGTGTGTGTGTGTGTGCGTGTTTTTGAGGTTTATACATCATTTATTAGATTGTCAAATATTTTTAATATATTATTTTTAATTATTTTAAGTTTTACACATTTTTTTTTTAATTCCCCACAAAACATACGTGTTGGCACAAGAGTAATGTTATACAATTGCTTATTGTCTGTTTGAAGTTATAATCCAATATTTCAACTTCCAACAATAATCGAAAAATTCTACTTCAGTGTAATTACCATAGCACTAAACCCACAAATTGTCATCATGTGAGACCATTTACAAATAGCAAAATGCAAAAGGACAATTTAGACAACTGAAGAAATCTAACAGCACATTCGTAAATGCTGTTTTATTTATTTTTTTCTTTTTGCATTTATTCTGCCAGTACACCTGAGCCAGTAGTGCAGTAGACTTCCACAGTAATTACAATAATACTCTGTGCTAATAAACATGTTACAGATGCTGTCCGTTGAGCTTGAAAGGAATTTTTGGAGAAACATATAAGACAAAGTTGATACTTGAGAGCTCTAGTCAGTCACCAGAGATCTGCTTTGGTTGGATATAATGTGCGAGACATTAATGCTAAGGTCTGATATTGCTGCAATTGTTAAATGTGGCCATTCTCCACAAGGAAAAGCAAAAACTGACTGCTAGACGGCTGGAGAGGGTAAAGGGGGTTGGGTAGTGCTCCGTTGTGTAGTTTTACTCTAGTATGGAGGGTGTGTGTCACTAGATGGCGCTTTAGTACAGTCGTCAACCCCACGGCACACCAGACACACACTCAAACAAAGCCTGAGCAATACTCAACAATACCACAAACACATGCATGGTCCTCGGGATCACAGTCTCAACATGCTACAGACATGATTATGATATTCAACTAACATTGAGAAAAACAACTGCTGCTGGTGTCCAATATATATATATATATATAAAACAGCACATTATTGCACACATACACGAAAACAACAGTATATTTTATTGATCATTGCTCAGCGCAAGGTCCAGCTGCACATACACAGGCACAAACGCAACACAATGCAAGGATGAGCAGTGCAGCTCCGCTAGTATGTGATGTAAACAGATCAGTTCTGTGCAGATGACACTTACCTGAAGGCCGTTATTAGAGAGAGCGAGAGAAAGCCGGTACCCAAACCCTCACCTGCCCTCAGGACGAGAGAGACGCACGGAGACCGAGACAAGCAACAAAAGAGCGAAAATCAAATGATACGGAGATGTAAACCGATCGTGTCGTGTTAGCTCTAGTGTGTGCAGGGTTCGGGCTCTGTCAGATATCTTTAACAAAGTGGCCCGGGCTGCGGTCGACATCAGTGCTTTCCAGGAAGTTAGTGTGCTTGGTTGCACTGGTCCTCTCAGTCATTCTCTTTGTGGAGTACATGCAATTCGTGCAAACTGCAATTATAACCCCGTTAGCTTCAGAAGAGCTCTTTAGGTATGTCAGTCTGGGACGCCCCCGGCTGGGTAGCGGCACTCAGGCGAACGAGGGGTTCCTGCATGGCCCTCGCCACCCGAGCAGAGCATAGCAGGGTGGATAAAGGGCTGGTGAGGGTGGAGGGTGGAGGGGGTTGTTTGGGGTACAAGCAGGCAGCTGCGTGAGTGCTCTTGTTGACGTTATGCAGCTAAACAGTACCAGCTTGCTGGAGTTCTTAACTTCTCCTCTCCCACTGCCCTAATGAAGTCCTGAAAGGTTTCCTGGCTGCCTCATATGGCTTTATTTAGTGTCTCAGTGAGAATAACCGTTACTAAACACACACACACACACACAGGGAGAGAGAGAGCTAAAGGTGAGGCTAGCATGCTAACATAGCATTGCTAGCCTCAGTGGCAAACAAGCAGCATATAAACGGCAATGGGAAAGGGATAAGCGTTGTGTCAATATTGAGGGGAGAGGGAGGGTAGAAAAGGAAGGACCCCCTTTGCTTTGTGAACGTGTAATGGCACTTCATTTTAATTTTATGGTTTGCCAGTGCTCCGCAGAGGGAAATTGTTTTCTATGTGGTTACACAGCCTGTCGAGAGAGAGCGAGAGAGGGAAAGACACGCACGTCAAATAAAACAGCTGCGGTGGCAATTGAATTTGTATTCACAGTAAAGTAGGTTAACCCAGTTAAAAGTCAGAAATCCAATAGCGACAGCCGATCGGCGAGAGCGAGGCATCTCTCCCGGGGCTGCGGAGACCTGTTCTCATTCGCTGGGTGTCTTAAAAGCATCGCAATATATCAGCGTGCTAAGAGATAACGGCATGTAGGATCAGGCGTGCGGGGAAGGAAAATGTGATGCACTTTTCATTTGCTCTAACATGTGGCTTTCCCTTTCCCCGTGTTGTTTTTCCTTATCGGATAGACCGTCAGAACACAGGTTCAGGCGTTTGTCACAGTCTGTGGCTCAGCGCTCATTGTCTTTGGGAGTGTACACGTTTTATCGGCTCGATCTGTCGAGCGAGGCCTTCCGCCCCCCGCCGTCTTGAGCGAGAGAGGATGTTTTCATAAAAGACAGAGAATAGGGAAATGACAGCTCCCCCTGCCTTTGTTATGGGAATATATGGACTCCCCCTGGTTCATTGACTTTTTATTACAGACTGAGTAAAATGACTGTTAGCAAACAGGGGCAAATTTGTTGCAGCCATTTGTTTTGTAATGTTTGAATCATTTGTATTTCCTGTGTGTTAGTATGCTAGGATTGAGAGATAAATGGAGGATCATTTAGAGCAGCGCTGGTTTTGCTTCAGGATGCAGATTTTGATCAAGTGTAGACCCAATACTCTGCCAGAATTGTAAAAAACATTTAAATAAAATCTTTAAATCTATTCATTGAAATAATTCAAACAGGACATGGGCTGGCTAGCCTGAACAGCAGAGGTGTGATTTACCAACCTAACACGCAGAACAAACACTGAGCCAAATATTGTAATATTTTGCCTTTACATGCTATTGGAATTATCGTAACTCTGTGATAATTTTGATACCCCAAGTTTCTGAGTTGGGTGGGCCATACATTTTAAACATAGTGGAGGAGAGAACTTTTGCTGTAGTGGCAGTTAGGTTTTATTAATTTTCCTACAAGCATCAACATTGCATTCTCTTCACTTTACAATCATGTATATTTATGTATATAAATAATCATTTGATGCATATTGTATGTATTTTACAGTGAAACCAGCATTTATTTGACTGAAACTTCAGAATCATCAGCAAGCTGACTGTGTAGATGAACAGAATGTATACAATAACGTGGGTAAGCTTTATATGGTTGTCACAGAATGGGATGCTACATTTTAATCAAAATTATCTGTTGATTAAATATTTTCAATACATTTTGGCTTCTCAACGTTTTGATTGCTATTCTTTCATAAAACAAAGCACCTGAACACAACAAATTTCAGAAGTGGGAAGCAGAAAATTTCCGATAGCATGAGAGCATTAGTATAAGCCATCTTTTTTTTCTTGCTGTCCGCAGGCCGCAAGTTGAGAACCACTAGATTAGACTGAAACATTTGCAAGTGTGAATGCATTGTCTTTTAGTTTTCTGTTGAGATATGCAGGGTTTTCCCTAGCCCAGGGGTAGGCAAGTTCGGTTCTAGAGAGCCGCAGTCCTGCAGAGTTCAGCTCCAACCCTGAAGAAAAAAAACTCACCTGCCTATAGCCTTAGTAGTCCTGAAGACATTGATTAGCTTGTTCAGGTGTGTTTGATTAGGGTTGGAGCTGAACTCTGCAGGACTGCGGCTCTCTAGGACCGAACTTGCCTACCCCTGCCCTAGCCCATCACTGTGTGTGTGTCATGTTGCAAAGTGTCAGTAGCAGATTTTTATGCAAAAAAGCTCAGGAAGGCAAAAAGAAAACAAATGTAACAAAGCAAGTGCAAGGAGTCTTGGAGGTCTTCAATGTTTTCTTCCTCTGTGGTGATCTAGCATAAACCCCCACCACTACATCTGCTTCTCTCTCACCACCCCCTCCACCCACCCGCTGGGGCAGGAGCGGGCCATGGCTGCGGCCCTACTCTCCCCCTCTCGCCCTGAGCCTGTGCCCAGCTAGAGATGCCATCTGATACAAGTCTATCATAATGAAGGTCCAGCATGAGGCTAAATGAGTTTGGAACTTGACGGTGTGAGGGGCTAATGACTGCAATACACCAGCGCTTCGGGCCCACACTTGGCTTTGGGAGGGCATATGGCAGCCGCCTCCATCGCTAGTACGGAGAGGAGAGGAGAGAAGAACGCCAAAACAGAGAGCAGGACTAGACAAGAACATGGAAATTGTCAATTGTGTCCTATATTGCAGGGTTTAGAGAACAAGAAATAGTTCACTAAAAAATTAACATTATGTTGTCATTTATGCACCCTCATGGAACACAAAGGAGAAGTTTAACAATATGCCTGAATTGCTTCCATAGAATAAAAGCTGCTGGGGACCAGGGCCTGTCAAGATCCAAAATAACAGGACAAAAACAGTGTCATAACAGTATTTTCACGAATCCTGTCCATGCACTTCCGTTTGCTCACCACCAGAGATCACCCGCTCATTACTATGGACTACACCAACAGCTGTAACCAATCAAACACACTCTACATAAGCCATGGACTTCCTCTTTCTGGAGGCCGAGTATTGTTTAGCGCTCACCTAGTGATAGCTACTCTACGGAGCCAGTTCCCAGTCCTAGTTTTCTGTTCTAGTTTCCAGTCTAAGTCTAGTCACTTTGTGTTGCCCTGTTGCCTGTTTACTGATCTTTTGCCCGTCTTGGAATTCTCTCTTGTCTTGTCGTTTGGACTCTGTTTGCGCCTCGCATGGATTATTGTTTGTCTGTTGGATTACCCGTTTGACTTGCCCTGTTGGATTACGTTCGATTGACCCTTGCCTGTTTCTGGATTACTCTTGTGTCTTGCCCATGCTATACCTGTTTGCCATTGTTGAACCCATGCCTGTTTTATGACCACATATGTAAATAAAAGCCTTGCATATGAATACGCACGTCTCTCGTCTCGTTCGCCCCGTAACAAGCATTCCATATGACCTTTGCTATACGATACCTTTATGTGGGGAGCAGACGGAAATTTTGTTGTTATTCACTGAAAATAATGACAGTCATGGATGCCATTCATGTGTATTTATATCAGCTTGTACATGCCACTATAAATATGCTTGTTGTCTTCTTCTTCAGAAAAAAAGAAAAAAAAAAACAATTGGTCACACTTTAAGGTTCAATTCTCACTATTAACAAACTAAATTTTTACCTCAATAAACTCCTAATTTGTTGCTATTATGTTATTAATAGCAGGTAAGATAGTTGTTAAGTTTAGGGATGGGGTATGAATAAGGGATCAAAAATATGTTAATGCAGAATAAGCCATCAATACGTGCTTTATCAGGACTAATGCACAGCCAATATGCTACACAGCAAAATCCCCAGAGTTAAATCAACTCTGCTCAGAGTACATATTGTCCCAATCTACAGAGTGTTAAAGTAACACTGAAGCAGAGTTACCACTGTTGAGGATTATGTGTTTAGATACACGTTTTCATGTCTAAAAGCCTGAGCAGTAGTTGTTCATCTTCAACATTGTTAACAGCGGGTTTTCTTTACTAATGCTCACTCATCAAATTTTGCTGTGTAGTAATATGCATGCTAGTTAATAGTGAGAATGGGTCCTTAAAATAAAGTGTTACTAAAAAAAAAAAAATCATAATGGTTTCAAAAGACAATAGTTTGTGTAAATGACTTTTTTTTATTATTATTATATTAATTTATCTGTGAAAACGTTTCCTTGGATATTTTCACGGCAGTTTATAAATTAGCTAGTTAAAAACTGCTTTATCTAAAAGGATGTTCACAATGATACTGATTTGCTGCAAAAAGCTGCCAGAATGTATGAGATTTGAGACAACATGAACTACAAAGACCTTCATGCTAATAAGTAGCGACACCATTTGGTGGCTACCAATCATTGTAAGCCAGTGCATCGCACTCATATTCATTTGGATACTGCAGTCAGGTAGAAACACCTACAAGCAAACAACAGTCAAGTGGCCTACAACAATACAATCTCACAGTTTTACAAAATGTATTAAGATGTGCTTGATTAAGAGGGTAAATAATATACAGTATATAATAAGACGATAAACATGTACTGTGTGTATGTATGTATGTATGTATATATATATATATATATATATATATGCTAAAATATAATTTCTACAGGCTTTTGATAATTTAAGTAGTTAAGGAATCACAGATATTCAAAGTAAAATACAGCAGGCCTTTGAGAGACCCTACATGCATCTGTACGATAATTTTACAGTTCTTTAGCCATTTGTAATAGCTTTTGTAGAGTCATAATAATTTAAATTGGATTTAATGTCAGTGGCAGTCAATCAATAAGCAAAAACAAAGTCCATTAAGTGGCTGCTGCAGTTAAAGACGTGTGAAAACAGCAGAAGCTTAGCAAATACTGCATTTCTCTAGCTTACTTTTATGGTTTCCAAGTTATCCAAATTAGCTTAAAGCATTGATAATTCTTTCCTAATATAACACTGTTACTGAGGCCTTTAACTGTGACTTCCCCATTTTGGTTTTGTCAAATACTAAATAGGGGCTTGGTTGTGGAAATTAAAGCAAAATCGCATAACAAGGAATTTTAATTTGATTAATTCATCGTTGTGTTTTGATGCGGAGCAAAGGCAACCACGGCAGTTTTCACGTTATTTGTTCCACTGACTAATGACAATTTCCTGCACAATAACGGGAGTAAAAAAACACCCTCAGAGCGAAGGAAGGCTTGAAATCACAGATGAGAGAAGCCACAGGGAGAACAAATAACCTGCCTTTAATTCTGCTACTGGTCGACGTGTGCTCTCAAGACGGTGTAGTCTGCCATAACTTCAAAAAATAATATGATAGAAAAAGAAGAAAGATTCTTTCAGTTTTCTTTCATTCTTTGTGCTGGCTGCTTGTCAGTAGACCAGCAGGTGATGCCATGAAACATGCCAAAGAAGGAAGTGTTTACTAGTTTACAGCTAATCAGTAAGGACAGTTGATGAAACAAGGCCTTATCCAAGAAACGGGAAGTAGAAACAGGATTGCAAATGTATTGCTTGAATGTACGTGTGTATTAGAGTGTGTAAGCTAGCATATTATGAGCTAATGCATTAGCACCTTTGCATTTTTTAGCATCTCCCACCATGAAACCATGCTTATTGATTTAGTAATTCTCAACTGCTAGTGTTAGAGAAGCTTCTTTGAAACTGGCTTGCACAACTACTGTGGAACTAGCCTTTTACTAAGCAGTTATATATAACCTAACAAGGTTATATAAGTGGGCAATATGTTTTAAATGATAATATAATATGAGGTTAAATGTAGGTTAGAAACAGAGTGGCACAAAAACATAATATATTAATGTAGACTGAATATAACTGGTAAAACATCCTAAAAAAGGATGAACTATAAATATAGTGATAATAGGTTGTTTGCAATCACGTGATTCTGATGACGCGCGAAATGCAGCTGGAGGGCAGGAAGTGATTTTTCACCATAGAAATCACTAGCAGAAACTCAAAAATGCCTGTGTTTTGCGTTGTTTATGGTTGCTCAATTCGGCCAAACCGAGAAACCACAAGGAGCTTTTATTGTGTACGAAAATGTGTTGTTCATAAGGCTATAAATAGATACAGGGTGACACAGTCAGAATTCACTGAAACGCCACACATAGACACGATGTAAATAAGCTATTATTTGCATTTCTGAGAGCTTCGTATCACGGAATCATGAGATTGAGATAAATTGAAGTGAGTGAGCTTTTTAGTGATTAACGTTAGATCAGTGATCCTCAAATCTGGCTCGCGAGATCTACTTTCCTGCTGAGTTTAGCTCCAACCCTATAATCAAACAAACCTACCTGTGATTTTTGAAGCGGCGCTACCAGGTGCATCCGCCAGCCGCGCGTTAAAGCAGAGCGGGATCAATCTCCTGCACAGCGCTGCGCTTACGCCACGATTTACAAGAGATAAACAGCACAAATCGCTCGATCCATTCAGAAATGACACATTTGTTTAATTTTTTTGGCTAGTAGAAATGATGAATGGCCGGTAACTTAAAAATTTAGTAGCCATTTGGCTGGTGAGTGAAAAAGTTAATTTCAAACCCTGGTTGTGATTATAAATACCTTTCTTTTGTAATAGTGTGGTGGTTGAAGAGAGATATCCCCTCATATGATTGTAAATTTCAATTTATCACAATCTCACGATCTTCCTTTATAATCAGTGAAGCTCTCTGAACTGCAAATAATCTTATTTACACCGTGTCTGTGTGGCGTTTAGCACTGAGTGAATTCTGACTGTCTCACGCTGACTGCGTGAGAGGTGTCAGCCCAATCTATCTATATCTTTATTAATATCTTAATATATTATTATATCTTATATTAACTATTTGCACACACGAGCATTATCCGGCTCCGCTCCTCCCGACCGCAGACACAGGTTTACAAGTCACTTTTTCCTGCGTTTTTCAATCAATTTCTTGACTTTTCCCCCCTTATGAGCAACACATTTTCGTACACGATAAAAGCTCCTTGTGGTTTCTCGGTTTGGCCAATTTGAGCATCCATAAACAACGCAAAACACAGGCATTTTGAGTTTCTTCTAGTGATTTCTATGGTGAAAAATCACTTCCTGCCCTCCAGCTGCATTTCGCGCGGTCATCAGTGACGTCATGTGCAAACAACCTATTAATAGTATTTAACAAAAAATTGAAATCCCATGTAGAGTCCCAGTTTCAGGAACACAAGTGAGAATTCATTCAAATGAATGAATGAATCATTTATTGGAACCAGTTCAGTGAATCATCCAAATGAACTGACTCATAAAGTGAATATCCCCAACGCTATTTAAGAACCATTTAGGAGAGTGTTTCTATCTGAGTGTTTGATTATTGCCTCAGCTCATTCAGTTGAAAGCTGTGTGCAAAAACAACAACAACAACAAAAAAAGCAGTGATGTATTGTTCTGTCACATCATGCTGCTACTTGTTGAAAGAAATAGGCTGTCACTAGAAAAGCAACACTGTTATGAACACAGCTGAGCTACTGTCACGCTAGTGAAAAATGTAGTGAAGTTAGTAGTGTTGCTTCTTTTACTTAGCTACTCCCTTCAAGTGTATACAGACAAGTGCTCCGATCTCTCAAAATGCTAAAGCAATGTTGCTAACATACACATACATACGCAACTTGCCTCTCTCTCGCTCTCTCTCTCTCTCTCTGTCTGTCTCTCTCTCGCTTTCTTTCCTTGTCTTCCCCCTCCAGAGCGACTGATTGCTTGCAGCTGGGGAGCACTGAGAACATTTTAATATTATGCAGAAGATTAGAGCAAACTAACTACATTATTCTCCAATTACGCTCGTTTCATTCAACTGATGTCTTTATTTCCTTCCTCTCCACGATTAGCCTAATGCGAAAATTGGAATGCGCTTAGGAGTGTTTTCCGATTGTTCCTGCGCCGCTTATTATGTCACCCAGCCATTACAGACTCGTCTTTTATTGTAACTGTAAATAAAACGATTAGAGGCAGACGCAGCCGGGGACGAGGAGATTTCATTCGGGGATCTGCTTATCAACGTTCTTGGAAGGTTTGGAAAGGAGCATGGGCCTAAGCTCAAGTCCCTTTATGGTGACAAATCTCGGGTGGAATTGCCATGCCCCAAAAAACAAACAAAACAAAACGACAAAAAAACTTACGTTAATCGATTTAGATTCATGTAGAGACCTGAATGCAAGCCTCCAATCGCTTCGTTGCACACACCTAAGCCGTTTGAATACACTGGAAAGCGTGCTCAAATTATTAGAGTAATGTGAGCATTGTAACCAAATGATGTGGCTGTAAGGATGTATAATGTTCTTTAG
>NW_015666164.1:63131-82164 GCF_001515625.1 Sinocyclocheilus rhinocerous
ACTGTAATGCACTGGATTGTGGGTGTTCTGTGCTAAGTGTGGCACATGAGATGCACGTGCGATGATTTGAGAATGGCACAGGAGCAATTCCCGCCACTTGATTTCCATGGAATGCGACGTCCATCATGGGCACGCAGTAACGTGTATGATGGGACAGAATGAAGGGAAACTAAAGACAGGTAGATGTCTGACATGAAACTAATCCAGACAGACTTTACGTGACCTTTGAACTCTGATTGGCTCCTTCCTGCTTCTGTCAGTTATTTGATATACTGAATGAAATGATCTCACTGGATGTATAGATAATTAAAAATAGAATCATTTTTGGTAACACTTTAGAATAGGGAACACATGTTCACCGTTAACTAAGAGTTTTCCCCGAACAAACTCATAATTTGCTACTTATTAATAGTTAGTAAGGTAGTTGTTAAGTTTAGGTATGGGGTCAGATTAAGGGATCTAAAATATGATCATGCAGAATAATCTATTAATATGTGCTTTATACGTACTAATAACCAGCCAATATGCTAGTAATATGCATGCTAATAAGCAAGTTAATAGTGAGAACTGGTCCTTAAAATAAAGTGTTACCTTTAATGGTAACACTTTAGATTCTGGAACACATATCACATATTCACTATTAAAATATTTGTATTAGTTTCCCCTTAATTAACACCTAATTACTGCTTGTTGATGGCAAATAAGGTAGTTGTAGTTATATTTGGGTATGGGGTTGGGTAGAATTAAGGGATCTAGAATATGGTCATGCAGAAAAAGGCATTAATATGTGTTTATAATAAGTACTCGATTGTTCCTGCGCCGCTTATTATGTCACCCAGCCATTACAGACTCGTCTTTTATTGTAACTGTAAATAAAACGATTAGAGGCAGACGCAGCCGGGGACGAGGAGATTTCATTCGGGGATCTGCTTATCAACGTTCTTGGAAGGTTTGGAAAGGAGCATGGGCCTAAGCTCAAGTCCCTTTATGATGACAAATCTCGGGTGGAATTGCCATGCCCCAAAAAACAAACAAAACAAAACGACAAAAAAACTTACGTTAATCGATTTAGATTCATGTAGAGACCTGAATGCAAGCCTCCAATCGCTTCGTTGCACACACCTAAGCCGTTTGAATACACTGGAAAGCGTGCTCAAATTATTAGAGTAATGTGAGCATTGTAACCAAATGATGTGGCTGTAAGGATGTATAATGTTCTTTAGTCTGATTGGCTCCTTCCTGCTTCTGTCAGTTATTTGATATACTGAATGAAATGATCTCACTGGATGTATAGATAATTAAAAATAGAATCATTTTTGGTAACACTTTAGAATAGGGAACACATGTTCACCGTTAACTAAGAGTTTTCCCCGAACAAACTCATAATTTGCTACTTATTAATAGTTAGTAAGGTAGTTGTTAAGTTTAGGTATGGGGTCAGATTAAGGGATCTAAAATATGATCATGCAGAATAATCTGTTAATATGTGCTTTATACGTACTAATAACCAGCCAATATGCTAGTAATATGCATGCTAATAAGCAAGTTAATAGTGAGAACTGGTCCTTAAAATAAAGTGTTACCTTTAATGGTAACACTTTAGATTCTGGAACACATATCACATATTCACTATTAAAATATTTTTATTAGTTTCCCCTTAATTAACACCTAATTACTGCTTGTTGATGGCAAATAAGGTAGTTGTAGTTATATTTGGGTATGGGGTTGGGTAGAATTAAGGGATCTAGAATATGGTCATGCAGAAAAAGGCATTAATATGTGTTTATAATAAGTACTAATAAACAGCCAATATGATAGTAATATGCATGCTAATAAACAACTAGTTAATAGTGAATATGTGTTCCCTAATCTAAAGTGTTACTGTTTTAACTTTTAAGTTATATTTACTTAAATATAGCGTATAACCAATGGCTATAAGTGTTTTTTTTTTCCCCTCTTCAAATTAAAATGTGTATACCCCTGAAAAAGTGAATGGTCACTGTTGTACTCTAATTACCTACAGCCTCTAGGTTTCTATAATATGTATTTATTTTAAACGAATGCATTAGTTCAGTGAAGTGAACTTTTCTAGCATTTTATATGCTTATTTTGATTAAACAAATATGCAGAATTCTGTGGAACACAGTAAAATGTGTTGTGAATGTGAAAAAATGTGAAAATGTCATAAAACTTTAAAAAAAAATTGAATAATCACACATGTATGGAGTGAGAAATATGTACAACATTGTATATGATTCCAGTTGCATGTAAATCAGCAAAGCTTTCTGCTGAGTTTTGTGAGTGTAGATTTTGAGTGGACCTGACTACTCATTTTCGTTCAAGAATCAAGATGAAAAAGCTTTTAACAATACCAAATTGGTTAGAATCATGGCCTAGGATATAGACTAGTTATATAGGCAATTCAAAGTCAATTTTTAGTCTTAACCCAACACTAACGTTATCCTCTGTAATGAAAGTAGTTATAAGAATTCATATAGTGAGAAAAAAAAAAGATAATTTTTGAAATGTAAATTTAAAATTGTTTAATGACTTGCAGGACCCCGAGACATAGGCACACACCGGTTAAGATGACGTGATGTGGTAAATAAGCTAATATGATGACTGCATGCTGTCATAAATCAGGCATGTGTGTCCTAATCTATACAGAAACCTCTTTGGGGCATGCAAACCTCAGCGTTCTTCTTGATTTCTTATTTTACTCCTTTATTCATTTACTGGACAAGCTCCTCTTTTTGTCTCGTGCGGGATAAGACACATGGTTAATGTCTGATGTGTGGCCGTTGTTTCGTAGCTGCAAGCCAGTTTTTGTTTATGTGACATGCCTGTAGAATGATAAATGCAAATGGAAAGCGATAGCAAGAGAAAGAGAGAGAGATGACCATGGTGTACAGAATAGACGGGGTAAGTCCCTGCCACCTCCTCGACTCCCACAGGACACAGATCAAATATCAACAGATCTATTACCACTATATACACAGCTCCAGGGAGGAAGAAAAAATGTTATGCAAAGTTTAAGTTGCACAATATTCTTCTGACTGGTTTTGGACATTTGAAAGAAAACTGAGCTCTGAATAGACCAGAATAATCCATACAATGGGTGATTATGCTTTAATTTGGATCCATCATTTTGTTTTATTGAATTTGATGGTTTCAGCCTCACTAAATAAAAGTTCACAAAATTGTTTACTATTTCAGTTTAGCATAGGTTATTTTGGTTTCTTAGCAGCAGGAAATTTGATTGTTAATACATCATCATCAGACCTGACACATAGTTATGACACAATATGACCCATAACATGTAATTTAAAGTATATGTCAAGTAAAACATTGGAACAGATCCTGTGGTTCTTTAATTAATTATTTGACATATCTAAATATGCCATTGACTAAAGGTTTGTCCAACTCACTAGCAGTTAAAATATGAACGTCTGAGGACTAGATGACATTGATGAATCAACATGCTCTTGACTGAAGTTCAAACCAGCATTCTTTACTGTTAAACCTTAAATCTTATTTACATTTTTACTTTGTAATAGGCAGTGTTTTCTATCCTTTTAGTTGTTTATGGTAGGTGAAAAACCTACTAAATTGAGTTAGAACATTGTCTTGTGCATGCTCATTAACCTATATCATAATATCATGGCAACTAAATCATAGACCCAGTGTCATCCAGTTTACATGTCTCAAATGCAAAAGCACTAGTAAATTGAGTGTTGTATCTGTGTGTGTGTGTGTGTGTGTGTGTGTGTGTGTGTGCTTGTGTGAGTGCATGTGTTCATGTGCCTAGTTGTTTGTTTGTTTATTCATTTATTTTACTTCATCCAGATCTCCTTCATAGAGACTGACAGACAGACAGACAGATATAGGTAGATAAGTTGATATGAACTTACAATTGTCTCATTTCTGACCTCTTATTATCCTGTAATAATAATGTTATCGAAATGAAAGAGAAAAATAAAAAAATAAAAAATAAATAAAACCTTAATGAGAAAAAGAAATGAGTTTTGCAGTTGCATTGCATCAGCCCAGCAATTAGAAACAGACCCACCTGGGAAATACCTACGTATATGAGTTTACTTCACTTTACTTGTTTCCATACAGTATCAGTCTAAATATAGGAAGATGAGATATAGTGGAGTACATCTAGATTCAGTGCGCTCATCCTTCATGTTAAATGAGCTGGACCATCGCACCACCCCTAGAGGTCAACAACATCTCTCTTCTCTCTCTCATGAACTAGATATAGTATTACCATAATGAAGTATTGTTGCCGATCCAGTATAATGTGTAATCCCCGGACATGAGTCTGACAAACATAAATATCCTGATTCTGGAACGCTGAGCATCCAGCTCTCACATGGTGCACATTACACTTAAGAAGAAAATAGCTGTGATTAAAGACCACCATCAAACTATTGTACAATTACTTATCTTAATCGCAATTAGTCTACATGACAGACCTCTCTCTCTCTGTTTTTCTGTCTTTCCTCCATCCTCCTGTCTGATTCATTGAGAGTCATGGATTAGACCATCGTGCTGGGTGGGTTTCCTTTATTTGACCTCTGCTTTGACTCTTGCAAAAGTTTTTAATCACATGGGCCACTGACAATTGTAAATCGCGATTTATTTACAATTCACATAAAAATGAAGAACGTGGCCATTCGGGGCAAAATTGCCAGTGTCCAGGAGGTGATATGGCCTCGAGAACACAATGTGCTTTATTTGTTTTTTGTTTTTTCCCAGAAATGCTGTTTTGATCCTGTTCGAATCTTGAGGCACTTCCTCAACAAGAGCCAAAGATTAAACACAAATGTAGGGCTTAAACGAAACAAAAGAAAGACCCACTTTTTAGGTTTAAATAAGGATAAAAGGAACTGAAAAGGGATAAATGGTAGAATAGACCTCTTTATTATTATTTGTTCTCCCAGACAACATTGAGATTAAATAGAGAGTAAATAGAGATCCTCCGCTTCTCAGACGTGTCTCCGGTGGAAAAAAAAAAGACCCTAATAATCTTGCATGTGTCTTCTATTAGATCTCAGCAACATCTCACATTTTGCTTAAATTTAACAACATTTACCCATTTATGTATATTTTTTATTATGGGAAATTTTAAGGATAAACATCTTAGATAAAGTTCATACTTCATTGAACCATAACTGAGTTATGAATGTACAACATCTGAGCAGTAAGATGTTCCTCTGCAACCTTAAACCAAACACATTTGCAAAATTTTTGATGATAGAAACAGGAAATTGAACAGTGAGTTAAATGACTGTAAATCCAAACATGGTTTTCTGCCATTTTCCGCACACCTGTAGATTAGCTCCACTTCCTCTTCCACGGTTGTGCGTTGCAGCTCTCAGTCGAACAGTAGACTGTTTCAGCATAAACAAACGTTAAACCACAGTGCAAGAGAACAAAAGCTGGATTCAGTTTCTGAAACCAGAGAGGCTGTTTTCACTTAATCCAGATCAGGTTCTCCAACATTTGGAGTGTAACAGTAATTTGTCCATGCTTTGCTGTTGGTATTTTTACATATTTCTGAAAGAATGTGGTCCTACAAAAGGGAGCTGTAGCTTGATCTGCTAAAGAGCTTTCAAGAGCTATAATCATCTCTCACATTACAATGAGGAGCTGCTCAGGTTTCTGGCTAATGACTCCTGTTTGAGGAATTTCCCTGGTGATTGTTCCAGAGTATATACTCTTGAGGTTATCTCAGCTCTGACATTATATTGCTCACATATCCAATATATCACATATTATTTATTTTAAAAAAATATATCCACGTTTAATACACAATACATTTATTCATTTGATAGACAAAAACAATTAAATTCAACGTATATAAGTACTGAAGTGCTGTACGTTCCCTGAGAATCGAACCGGTGGCATCATTATTTCTACTGCTTGTTCCCAAGGTTCAGGTTTTGTTCAAAAGTAAACTTTGCACTTAACTTATCCCGCACCATTTGTGCTACAGTCATGTTCACAAACATATATTATTCTTTAAATCACGCAGCTTGTTGTGGAGAGGCGTGCTATTGTCTTTGCTAATACTGTATTATCAACTGTTATTACCAACTGACTGACATGAGTTGGGGTTCTTGGAGCATATTTGTTCATGGTCTTGCCATAGTTTTTTGAGGTATGAGTTGTTGTTGTTTCATCTTCATTTAGTGACTATGATTCTCTGCTGGTTGCCTAAAGAGAGCGAGGAGGCATATGTCACCCATCTTATACTGAGATCACACCCATCTTCATTTATTGGCTATAATTCTCTGCTGGTTGACTAAAGTGAGCGAGGAGGCATATGTCACCCATCTTATACTGAGATCACACCCCATTGTCCCCAAACAGAGCAAGTGCTAGTGCAGCCATCTGGGACCATACCCATGGGCTGTCCCATAGACCGTGGGCATGTTGGTGGGGAAATGCATTGAGACATCAGACTACAATAGGGAAGTGATGCATTGCATTGCGGGTGAACAATGTGTTCACCAGCCCCTAGAGGTCCATGATGAAACTACAGGGGGTTTCTGAGAATTTTATAGAAAAGCAAATTCCAAAAGAAACTTGATTTTTATGTTTTCTGATGAACATTTATGAGTGGATCTTGAGCCTGCAAACTTGCCACATGATGCTAGAGATGTTGCCAGTGCATTGCTATGCTGTTGCTCACAAAACACATACATAGATGGTCTTTCTTGTATTATATTTTCTGAGCTCTGTGAATGTGCATATACCAATGTTTATATGGAAATAAATGCATAAATTAAAAGTGTTCGTGGATTAGACTTTATTGTGATGGTCCTCTTTAGAAATACTGTTGCCTTTAAGTAAATTTGCAACTACATGTCAACTAACTGTCATTAGAGTTTGTAGAATATTAGTAGACTGTTTGGTTAGGGTTAGAAGAAGCTGACATGTACTTTCTGTATTCAGTAGAATAGTCAGTAGTCTGTTGGGGGACCATCAAAATAAAGTGTTAGCAGATATTAAGCAGGACGTCTACTAATACTCTAATGACTTTTGATTTTGAACAGAATGTCTAAAGGGGCCATCAATTAAAGTGTTACCTGTGATAGAATCTCTTTAGAAGACTTGGATTAAAACTATTGATTAATATGGATTACTTTTAGGATCTCTTTATGAACTTTATGAAGCATCAAAGTTTTGGTGGAATGGACTTTGAGTGGCGGGACAGACATCTTGATTGAGTGTGGGAAAAAAATGAACAAATAAACAAATAAATAAATTGCAAATATAAAAATTGAAATAGTTTTTCATTTTATTTCTAGAAAGGTTAGAGCATTACCAGAGATACAGGTTCAGCAGACATACAAGCTTGTGAATCCCTGATCTAGCTCATGAAGGTCACTGTGTGCAGATCTGAGTGCAGTACGAGTGCTGTATTGCTATAGTAATAGTTTGTGGTATGGTAATGATTAGTGTCCAGACTTAGATGTGTGTGTGTGTGTGTGTGTGTGTGTGGGTGGGTGTGTGTGTGTTTGTGAGATAGAGGAAATGCTCGAGTAATGGGAGCAGGAAGACTAAATGGCCTATCACACACACCCCTCTCTGACCTCCCCTGAGCCGCCGGACATCATCAAACATCCCGCCACTTTCTTCTCTCTAATGGTTTCCGTGGTAATCAACAAGGCGGAAGTGGCCATGGCACAGTGTGATTAGCTGGTAAGGATTCCCTAATCATTCCGTTTGTTCTCAGGCTCTGAGAAAAAGAAGGAAGGTTGCAAAAAAAGAGGAAACAAGGGTGATAAAACATTGAGGGGATATTGAGGGGACATGACTCCACACCAACCACAATCACCTTGTTTAGTCTGAATTATGTATTTAAATGAAATATAAGCATAAGTAACCATTCTATTGTGATTGTGAAACAGTAGTGGAGACTGGGACTAGACAGAGACACATTTTCACTTCTATTAATATTCCTCAGTAAAAAAATTAAAAATAAAATAAAATAAAACGTTTTCCTAAAAAAAGTGTATTCCTCTGTGAAAAAAAGGTGGAAGATTTACTTGCTAGTAAATTTAAAGAATAATCACAAAGAAACAGCAAGTAATGCATTGAATTAACCATGTTTTTTTGTCCTCCCTATTCCCTGTACCTATTCCTTTTACATCGTTTCATGCATTGTTTAGCACAAAGAGCTGACAATAGAAAAGGAAAAATCAATCCATTGTTTATTCAAACTAATATTGTAATAAAAACATAGCTGTTGTGACAATCTGTCCTATATTAAAATATTATTTTATAAAAAAAAAAAAAAACGAAATTAGCAAGGGAGCTGATGAGTCAACCGTTAGTATTTAACTCTTACACATACAGGTCTGGTGACTAAGAGCAAAAAGCAAAGTGTTTTCTCACACTAGATATGAAACATCTCCTCATCATGCTAGTTCCAACAAAATCTCCCTTCGCTCCCCAAATCTCTTCTCTTGTCTCCTGAAACACGAGTGGTCCTGGCAAATGGAAAGAAGTGAGCAGCATATGTGTTACTGGAGTGTATAGCGGCTTAGATAACACCTTAAACGAGTGACAATAGATGCTGGGAGGATGCAGGGAACAGGTGAGATACGTGACACCCCTGAACACCACCGCTGAGAATTAGCTGGCAGATTTAAAAGGCAGATATTGATGTCAGGGGCTTACCGCAGCACAGCATTCCGCACAGAGCAATGGCAGGATTCATTACGCTACTCTAGTGTTTACCACATGTTTATACCAGAGTACAGTTACACTCAGTGACAAAAGCCACGTACGATGCTGACATTCTTTAAACATACCAGAGAACTATGACACCCAAGGCCTGACTGACACTCACAGGATCCATTCCCAAACTGGAATTCCCCTGTGACTTTCATACTGTAAAAAAAAAAAATAGCAAGAAATAGTACAATAGATTGACTACCTCACATGGTGTGTCACCCACTGCTCATGGATATCCGTTAATTCCATGTGGTTACACAAATCATAATAACATAACATTTATAATATTATATTAAAAGTTTAGAAAATTATATTGAAAAGGTCAAATGTATTATAAGTTTTGTTTTACTTTTAATACATTATTAGTTATTTAATAATAATAAAATGATATTATTCGGGGTGTGAGATCACCTATAAATATCTGACAAACATCTAAAAAAGAGCATATTTCCATACATATATAAATATATAAATAAATAAAATAAAAAATTGAAAACTGGATAAAAAACAATTTTTAATAAATGTGGCTTTTGAGGAAAAATGAGTAAACCATAGCTATCAAAGCAACCAAATACCTCTCTTTTATTTCTTTTTCCAGCGATCAATCACTTGCAGGCACTGATGTTTTGTGGTCACCTTTGGAAGAGAGGCCAAACTCGTTCTTCCCCATTTTCCCATCATCCTTGTCTTTTTGATTGGTCTCTGTGGTTCAGGGCCTTCAGGCTAAACAGGTGTGAGTCTGGGAAGACATTTCTCTCATACCTGTGCAAACGCTGTCTAGCCCACCTGCTCTCCGACCACAATTACTGGAGCCGTTTAGTCAAGAGCACTGGGTTTAAGGAAAGCTAATACAATAATTAAACCTGAAAACCACACACTTTTCTACCGTATATCACTTTACGTGTTAAATAGACTTTGTACGGAACATTTCTTTACAGTGAAAATGAGAATGGGATGAAGGGTGGAGTGTGGCTGACACTAATGAAAGAAAGTTTGAACATTTGCTCTATTATTCTCACAGTACACCCTTTCCATACAAGCAGTCATGTCTTCTCTTATAACCTAATAAATCACAGTGTTTCACTCTAGTATGGCCGTTAAGGAGCAGAATGGAAACTAAACACCTTTCAGAGTACTACTCATGGGGTCTTCAAACTCCCAAAATGGGGACCGCAAAGCTAGCATTGCTAAATGACTAACACTGATTACTTGAAAATGGCTCTCATATCAGGGGTCAACAAGAATGATTTTTATTTTTTTTTTTAATTTTGTATTTTTTTTTTGGGCTGGCTAGCTGACTGGAGGAGCCAGTTATTCAATTATTCAATTATTCAATTATTCAATTCAATTATTTATCTTTCACATTAATAGCTGTAAATATGTAATGTTTATGCAACAGTGTCCAGATTAAAAGCACAACATTACATTACCACAACATTATTAAAACATTACAATATTATGATTTAGACTGATTTGAAAGAACAGTATTTTGTATTCAGGATTCTGATCCTCTTTGATATGAGTGACGTGAACCATACACACACCATCTACTAAAGAAAACATCTGGTACATCTTGTGAGGAATTTGACCTCTTGACATCTTGTGGAAAATGTGGCATCATTAATCTAGGTTGCCTATTTTTTTTATGTGTGTATGTATATATTTATGTATGTATTTTATTAATTTTTATATACATATATATCTTTTTTTTTATCCTACCAGAACTCCATATAGTGTAACATGAAATAATATTTATATTAATCCTCCAAATTGAAATGGGTGACAGCATTACAAACAATAACCAGTTACAAACTGTGTAAAAAGAGTTGCTGTTATTGCTGATATACTCGTTCAAGCTGATTATTTCACACTTTGAAATGCTCATAATCTATGTGTATGAAGTAAAAAAAAAAAAAAATTATTGTCTAGCTGTTATATATAAATAGATAATGTTACCTTGGTGACCTTTTTACTATACAGTTCAGCAAAATCAAGTAAAAGCTTTATGTATGGACATGTATTCATTAAATTGGCAAAGCTCAATGAATGTAGGATGAAATAAGAACATAATGCTGGTTTTACAGGGCAAATGACAGCTACATGAACTGCCCTGAATCTCACTCACATTTGTCCTGGGCCTTTTTTCATGTGTGAACATTCGCCATGTGGCGTGACATTCTAAAATACCTACAGAACAGTTAAAACAGAAAGATGTGCTGTGATCATGGGTTATGCTGTCCAGATTAGCTGTGGGAGGCTTTTAAATAGTTATTTGCATTATTGGCAAGTTGATGAGCTTTTTAATATGTCAGAAATCCAATATTGCCATTAAACCCAGCTGATGTGTCACAGTTAATTATGTTGCCGTATGTTGGGGTCGTAAATAGATTGGTTAAACACTTCCTGTGGCAGACGGCACTTTAAGGTTAATTTGTGTAATGGGTGATCAATCTAGTTAAAGCAGGTCAGGGCTAGCCTAACCATGCTTCTCTTTAGTACCAGCATTCAGTTCAGAGGTTGGACTTGCCAAAATCACACTATAAAGGGGCTCTGAGAGGGTCTGGGGGTCTGAATCAAGCCAGGTTAGGGTAGTTATTTTCTGGAAGCAGTGTTTGATGCAGTCTGCAGGGGGTGAATGAGCTAGTGATCATCTGTTGTGAACCTTCTGCTATGAGTTGCTCTTTTTTTATTGTTGTTTATTAGACAGAAGTACTACTCAGTCAGCAAAACTATACACAGTGAAAGTATTTCTTTAAAATAGTTTTGCCCTGTCTTTAATACGACAAATGTTGTAGTTAATGTGGCAAATACATATTTTCAAACAAGTAGCAGGTTAGCACTTCCCCTTGCAACATTTTTAGTGATATCAAATTTTATTTTCCATTTTCCATTTTAATAATAATAATGTTTTCTTTAGATTTATTTTCTTTTCATCCAAGTAACAACAACAACAACAACAACAACAATAATTTAATAATAATAAATAAAATGTTAATTTTCCAGTGGCCTATTTAACATTTATACTATTCACGGTTCACACATAGGTGTCTCAGACACAGACTTTACTCTTGTTAAATGTTTCATATGAATTAATACAAATATTTTATCTGATAATTTTGTAATATTTAAATTAATATATTTTTTATTTTTTTTTTCAGGTCATGACAAGGTGTTGTGGTTTATTAGGCAATTAAAAAAAAACAAAAAAACTTTTCCTTCATTTCATGAACGTGGACATTTGATCTCATATTTCACACGAACACCTTGTTTCCTAAACACCCTCCTTTAAATGCCCAAGGAGTTTTCTTTGTTGCATAATGCATCAACCACTGGCCTAAATGTTACATACTGAACTGATACCAGAGGGCAATACTTCTTTAAATGAGATCTATCGGTTTGTATCCCAATATAGGAATCCTATTTGAGCTAGTGCTGTGGTAAGCTTTAAGCTAATACCCATAAACACGTCCCTTCATGTATTGCTGGATGTTATTTTTTTCTGGACTTTTTTGATGATGCATTAAGTCTGAAGTTGCATCTAACACACTCTGGGTAATGAAGCCTCCCCCTGTACTGGTGTGTGTGTGTGTGTGTGTGTGTGCGTGTGTGTGTTTGTGTGTATGGAGGGTTAATCCGTTTAGGTGTAGCTGTGCTGAGAGTGTTTGCCCGCGGGCTGGACTCTGAATCCATGCAGCTTAAGCAGTGGTAAGGAGATGAGGCGGCTGCGGCCATCGCTACAGAAATTAGATGGATGAGGAAGTAAACACAACTGCCTCTTATTTGATCCTATCCAGTGATGGAGGATCAGACAGAGCAAGAGGGGCGATTCCTTCTCTAATGACTGTATGGGTCACCTGCAGGCTTGAGTCAAAGCTCAACACTTCTGATCTGAAGACAGACAGAAGATAGAAACGAGAGGGGAGTGAAGGACAGAAAGAGACACGCTGACAAAAATCAATCAATCATAATCACTATTTATATCAAAATCTTTTTAAAACATGAAAAATATACCTAAAGAAAAGATGCATTCTATTCGGATAATATATTTTAAATTGTATTCTGTTTTTCTTTTTTTTCATTATTCAATTGACTTTTTTTTCTTCTTTAAGCATACATCTAATAAAATTAAGTGAGATTTATGACAAAACTTAAGATAAACCAAATATGCTCTGAAACTTGATATTTTACCCTACTGCATTACTGTGTAACACCAGATGCGTTAGTAGTCGGGTAGCAGGTTATTAATTTTTTTGTTATTTACTAATTTACATTTTGAAGACAATCTAAGCATGTTCAAAGATCATTTTCAATATTTAGGTAACATTCTATCAGAGCTGTTTTACCACATCGTTAATTGATTAGATGGTGAAAAGTGTGTGTATATGACAGATAGTAGGGAATATGAGAAATATAATGGGGCGGGAGGCCATGAGAAGCCGAGTTAATGATTTTACCTCCGTTAAGGAGTGTCATTTGGTATGAGGTAAAACACAGTAAAAACTGTGGTGAAATCAGTGTAATGCACTGCTTTGGGTGGCTTTAATGCAGCAGTTTTGTACAGTGTTGAATGACTTGTTAATGAAACAACAATATGCACTAGTGTTGAAAAGTTTGGGGTCAGTAAGACGTTATTATTATTATTTTGTTTTTGAAAGAAATTAGTACTGTTATTCAGCAAGGACATACAATTGATTAAAAGAGACAGTAATAAACTCTGTTCTTTTGAAATTTTGATTGATCAAAGAAACCAAAGAATTCGACTGATCAGTGACATTTTTCTTGAGCATATTAGAGTGATTTATGAAAGATCATGTGACACTAAAGACTAGAGCAGGGGTGGCGAACTCCGGTCCTGGAGAGCCGCAGCCCTGCAGAGTTCAGCTCCAACCCTAATTAAAACTCTCCAGGACCGACGTTCGCCACCAATGGACTAGAGCTTCGTGAATTTTCAGCAGCCATTACTCTTGTCTTTAGTGACACAGGAATACATTACATTACACATTATATTAAAATAACCTATTAAAAACTTTAACAATTATTTTAGAATAATATTTCACCATATTTCTATTTTTACTGTTACTGTTTTTAATATATATATATTTTTTTTATCCTTTCTCCTTTTTACTGACTGTGTTTGGTTTTGAGTTTGTTTACCGTTTCTGTTGTGGTCCTGCCTGCCTGAGATTGGTTATTGAGTCATTTCTCACATGTAGTCGCAAATTTTATTTAGTTATTCTGTCTAGCTGTGTGTCAATAATTACCCTTGTTTGCCTTAGTATTTAAGTTGCTGTGTTTTTGCTTCACTTTTTCCAGTCACGTCAGTGTAGACAGCAGTGTCAATGCATACATCTATGTTATGGTTGTGTTTAGTTTTTCTGTCTTCTTTGAATTAACCTTTGTGTGGCTTATTAAAGATTTCTGAATCTGATAAATGATTTAAAATGTACACTGTACACAAAGCAGTATTCTGACACCTTTCTCTTCTTAGCAGTCCAGAACAAAACATGCTGAAGTTTTAGCTCGCTATGAAACTTTTCATATGAACACATATCATGAGCACTGGGAAGATGCGTCACAGTAGAAGGCGCAATCATCAGCACCCCAGTGTGTTTGCACGATCGGGTTATAGTTGTACTCTGCCGAGGGTCCTTCTAGCGCCACATTACAGGCATACTTCCCATAATGCCACATTACACAATGGACACACTTCATCTCCCCGGTCCCAGCATGCACTGCAGACAGGCCACAGGTCCAGCTCGAAAGACGTCTGGTGAAGAGCATTAAGGGAAGAACAGTGGAGATCTCTCCAGAGTGAACGAGGATTCTGCAGGGATGAGCGGTTCTACAGCATCAGTGGCAGCCGTGCAGGACCATCCTGACCACATCACAACAGGTACTGTAGTGAGCCGCGGTCATCTACAGGAAGGATGGGTGTGATGGATGAGCTGTGCCTCTCATCACTTCATTTTACACAAAAATACACCTAATAAACCTTGAGCGAGGATAGAAGTGGACATAAATGTGGTGGATGTACAGTAGATGAAAGTGGCAGTGGAATAGACTGTGGTGGCTTTAGTGGTAAATAGCAGCATATTAGAGAGTGTTAAAGGGCAGATGCGGCTGTTGAGATGATTATGATCATGATGACGATGATGACATGGTGATGGGATGAAGGTTTGTGCTGTGTGTGCTCCTAGATGTCTCTTCTTGTTCCTCTATAATGAAGAGCTACAGATAAAGGTCTGAGAAGCAATAAATAAATAAATAAATGCAAATATACAAATAGGACATATCGTAGACTTATCTATTTTTTTACTTTTGTGAAATAATTGTTTTGCAATTGCAATTTAGGATGTCTATAGCATTTGTAGATATTTGAAGAAAAATTCTTAATGATTCTAAAATAGGCTTCATTTTCTTTAGCAGCATACTTTTTATTGCTTCATCTTTGTTTCTTTTGATTTTGGGGTGAAATATGATCTCATATGCTTTTAATGTTTCATGAGATTCTCCCAAATATGTACAAGTAGTTTGATGTTGCCATACTTGTTCAAATACAAAACAAAAACGGGGTCGTTCCACCACAACACTCCCTTCCCTACTTTTTTCAAAATGTGTGTTGACAGTAATAAGGACTGTGCTTGAGTGTACAGGAGTTTACATGTGTTCAAATAGCAGAGTGTGAGAGCTGGGCTGATTTGTGAGTATTTGTGTGTTTGAAGGGGAGAGAGTTGACGATGTGTGTGTGTGTGTGTGTTTGAGGGCTGACGGTATGGCAGATGGAAGTCCCTACGGCTACAGCTTTAAAGACTCTCTCTCCAAAGGCCAGCAGGATTTTCATTACAATAGACCCTTAATATTCAACACCCTCCCTTCAACAAACACACACACACACGCACTCTTACAGTATCCACTCAGGCCCCTGCAAAGGTCCCAGCCCCTCAGCACACACACACACATGCAGACAGAAGCGTGGACTGCTGTATTTCACATAAACATAAGGCCACAATGTGCTTGTGTTTCAGGAGTTTTCTTATTAAAGCAAAGCAGTCTGAAGTCTGTCCAGAGTTCAGCTGAGTACGAGTCTCCTTCATCTCCTTATGCCTGTAGATTAATACACATTACAGGACAGAAATGGTGATAAAGTAAAAATAAATGGCAAAATGTAAAATAAATAAACTATTGAAGTGATTGTTTCTGTCTAAAGATTTATTTCCCAGCATGCTGACATTCTCCAGAGAGGTCATGTTTAAATCCAAAAACTCAAATTCAAAGTTTATTCTTTTTTTCCACCTGCACAGCTAGTTTTGAAGCAGTGTTGTGCTGACAGTATTACTGTGGGCTGGGGAGAGAGCAGAGAGGATTGTGGGATATGTTTATGTGTTTCTTTGTGGACAAAAGCCCAGGGCAGAAGATCCAGTTAGGTTGTTACACTCTATAATCATAATCCCCAAATATCCCTCAATGATGGCGAGGTGAGACATCCAACAATATGTATTACCTCTAATCTTTCTCTGTCTCTCTCACTCTCTACCACACACACACACTGGATTTACTAATGTCTCTGTGTCTGACTCCAAATAGTCATTACTTCTCTTCAATAAGTAGGATTGTCATTCCAAAAACATGGAAGAAACATATTTCTGTGGAACAGATGCAGAGTTGCAGGGTAGTCAGTCACTTAATGTGGTTTAGATGTTTATAGACAGAGAGACATTATTTGTTTAAAAACAAGACTTTCTTGTTTGCTGCAACAATGCTACAGTGTTCAGCCAAAGTGACCAATTGTTCGGTTTTAATAATGTATGTCTGAAATAAAATAAAACTGATTGTGCTTATAAAAGTAGAAAACAGTTGCATACCAGGTTTGTATCTGTCTATCATTTCCATTATAAATATCTGTCTGTCTATCTAACTATTATTATTATTATTATTATTATTATTATTATTATTATGATTATTGTTATTATTATTGTTATTATTATTATTATTATTATTATTATTATTATTATTATTATTATTATTATTATTATTATTGTTGTTGTTGTTGTTGTTGTTGTTGTTGTTGTTGTTGTTGTTGTTGTTGAAATTTTGAATGGCATCACTTTCTGTAGGCTGTCTGGGTGACATTGAGTTTTTCTTCAAACAGACACAAAATTTACTGTAATTAATCTGTTGTGGTGCATTTTTGGTAGTTGTGGCTGCCTTTATCCGGACCTTCAACCCTAAAACATTTTATTCATACATTCCAATTACTATGTGTGATTTATTACAAGGCATATGTTGCAACATGAGTGATAGTTAATTATCTTTTTTTAAGGTGTAAGAATTAAAATTTACTGAAACAAGGTTGAATAAATAACATATGATGCTATATAATTGGTGTGTGTGTGTGTGCATGCTGCAGGCATTGTTTTCTGTGTACCACTTGCATCTTCGGCTTGCTTTCAATCACAGCTTTGGTTGCAGCATGTGCTTAGCTTCTCAATAAAATCAAAATGTTCACAAGTTCTGATCTGCCAACATAATGGCTGCTATGAGATTAAATAGGCCTGGATTGACAGTTTATCTTCAGCATTGTAGAGGCTGCAGATGCCGCTGTTGTTTAGAGCAAATGCATGTGTTTATGCTCATTGTGTGTGAGTGTGATGGTAAAGAGAGAAAGCTGTAAAACGTGACACATGTTCAGTCAGCACAATCATTACTCCAGGTCCTGTTCTTTGTTATATATATATTTAAAAGTAGGCTATTATCTATCATTAGACATTTCTGCACTGATTTTCCACCCTCTAACATTCAACCCTGAAATATTTTGAATACAGCAGGGTTGAATGGTTGTTGCACAAAATATGTTTTGAAATAGAAATGATGACACACTTGTTTTGTCCTGGATCCTTCCATCTGACTGACCCAGTGCATCTTATCACTCACTCCCTCAATGACAGGACATGTGAAGCGATGGTGAGCATACGTTCGGATAATGACTTCAGTCCGCTGAGCAGATCAGAGTGTGCAGCACATCCATGTTGATGAAATTATTTACTATGAACCAAATCTGTACTGTAGAAACTCATGCATGAAATAACTAATTTTTTTTTTTGTATAAAAAAAAAAATTAATAAATAAAAATGTTTTCACTGTCACAAAGTGTTCACACGGTGCTTTCTAAAAAAAAAAAAAAAAATCATCCGTTAGCTTGCAACATTACCCAGGTGACATCAGCCAGGTTTGGCAGCCATTGTCAACACAGTACACTGTCCGCAGGGATTTATAAGTCTGTTATTCACATCTTAGACGAACACATAATTCCACAGCTTTCCTCTGTAGATTCAGAGTCTGAAAAGAACAACAGAGAAAGAAAAATGAGAAGACCAAAAGGTGATGGACAGAAGCAGACAGCTAGTCTATGCGGTCACAAGTGAAACAATTAGACGTGGGGCTAAAAAATATGTGCTCTTTTGTGTAGTTGGCTGATCATGTGTGCAGTGATTCAACCTAATTTCATGTAGCACACTATACCATGAGAGCACCATCTCAAAATCATCATGCTCACACATAAATATGATATGGAGATATTTTGACATATTGAATGTCTAAAATCTGGCACTCTGTTGTTGCTGATCTTAAGGCTCTGTAAGACACTTCATCATGGAATCACATGACTGACAGTGGACTCTCTCATAGGCTAGCAGATCAAATGCCTGGGATTTTTCTCTGATCCAGGGTTATTATGATGAACCCCTGCTCGTCTCCCATGATCCTTTGGTAAACACCATGAGCAGGGGCTCATATCATCTGATTAACCTGCCGTAGAGCTCTATTTGCTCAAGTATATTATTAGCATCAATAACACTTGTGATCCTGGTTGAGGCTGGACAAAAGCCTTCATTCAAAGCCTCCCACAGGCACCAATTTACTAAATTACCAAAAATCACCCCAAGTGTATGTATTCCTTCTGAGGGTTATCTTTCGTTTGTTCAGCTCCGTTATTTGGCTACAACTGAAAAACATTTGCTCACTGATAACCATCTGACCGATAGTTATGTAAATCAGAGTGGATCTGAGGCCTTGTTGAATGCCGTCCATTTATGGGGAGAGAGATGTTACTGTGGATTTGGATTGAGAGCTACTGTTGGACAAAACTAGACTTATAGTCCAGGAAGTGTTAAATTAACTGTAAAATAATAATAAGAATAAGAATAATAGGAATTTTATAAGTTTTAAATTTAATAAGTATTATATAAATATATTATTATTATTATTATTATTATTATTATTA
>NW_015666164.1:82177-87559 GCF_001515625.1 Sinocyclocheilus rhinocerous
ACGGTGCTTTCTAAAAAAAAAAAAAAAACTCATCCGTTAGCTTGCAACATTACCCAGGTGACATCAGCCAGGTTTGGCAGCCATTGTCAACACAGTACACTGTCCGCAGGGATTTATAAGTCTGTTATTCACATCTTAGACGAACACATAATTCCACAGCTTTCCTCTGTAGATTCAGAGTCTGAAAAGAACAACAGAGAAAGAAAAATGAGAAGACCAAAAGGTGATGGACAGAAGCAGACAGCTAGTCTATGCGGTCACAAGTGAAACAATTAGACGTGGGGCTAAAAAATATGTGCTCTTTTGTGTAGTTGGCTGATCATGTGTGCAGTGATTCAACCTAATTTCATGTAGCACACTATACCATGAGAGCACCATCTCAAAATCATCATGCTCACACATAAATATGATATGGAGATATTTTGACATATTGAATGTCTAAAATCTGGCACTCTGTTGTTGCTGATCTTAAGGCTCTGTAAGACACTTCATCATGGAATCACATGACTGACAGTGGACTCTCTCATAGGCTAGCAGATCAAATGCCTGGGATTTTTCTCTGATCCAGGGTTATTATGATGAACCCCTGCTCAACTCCCATGATCCTTTGGTAAACACCATGAGCAGGGGCTCATATCATCTGATTAACCTGCCGTAGAGCTCTATTTGCTCAAGTATATTATTAGCATCAATAACACTTGTGATCCTGGTTGAGGCTGGACAAAAGCCTTCATTCAAAGCCTCCCACAGGCACCAATTTACTAAATTACCAAAAATCACCCCAAGTGTATGTATTCCTTCTGAGGGTTATCTTTCGTTTGTTCAGCTCCGTTATTTGGCTACAACTGAAAAACATTTGCTCACTGATAACCATCTGACCGATAGTTATGTAAATCAGAGTGGATCTGAGGCCTTGTTGAATGCCGTCCATTTATGGGGAGAGAGATGTTACTGTGGATTTGGATTGAGAGCTACTGTTGGACAAAACTAGACTTATAGTCCAGGAAGTGTTAAATTAACTGTAAAATAATAATAAGAATAAGAATAATAGGAATTTTATAAGTTTTAAATTTAATAAGTATTATATAAATATATTATTATTATTATTATTATTATTATTATTAAAAGGAACTTGAATAATACTTTAAAACTTTAATAAACTGTAATATTTTAATAACAACTTTAAAGCTGCCTTACCCATGTCTAAGCAATGTCATAAGAAAAATATATAAAATGTATTTACATACATTCATACATACATACAAACCAAAACATTGTTAGAATGTATTTACTTTTATTTATTTTTTTAGTAAACAAATTAATAAGCACGAGCACCAGTAGCATCAGTGCTGTTGTATCAAATATCAACATGGCTGTCATTTGATTGATTGATTGATTGATTGATTGATTGATTGATGAAAATAGTTTAGTTATAATGTTGCAAAATATTGAAATTCCAAACAGAAAGACCCAGTGCTGTTATAGGAAATATTAGCACTCTCTGACTGCTCTTGACCAATCAAATTAGAGGACTGGAACTGACCCTAATAAAGATTTGTATAGAGGGCTTTCTAAGCGAGAATAATAGAAAATCAAGCACAAGCTAAAACAATCTTTGAATGATACAATTTATTTATCTGGTATTAGTTTTCAATGCCATTACGCATTTGCATGTGTCATTAGGTGTGCTGAAAAGATATATATATAGGTGTTACTGATGCAGAACAGATGTCATAGGATTGTTTTCTGCAGTGCATAAAGATACATTATCACATGCAAGCTCTTATTTTAACTGTACTTTTTCTATGTGAGTGTTGATTGGCTTTGTAAGAGATTCATTGCAAGATATGCCAACACAAGTTAAATGTTGCATTGGAAGCCACTGGCATATTCCAGCAGGTTCTGCATGTGGAGCTGATTAGGAAACAAAGGATCAAGGTGAGAGCAATAGATGGAAATGGTAATCTTGTTTCTTCCGATAGGAAGATTCTCAGGTCATGTGACAGGCAGGGTCATGTGACCTGTGTGTGACAGATGAGAGGGTGTTGACAGGCCTCACCCACATTCTCAAGGCCCCGTGAAAACCGATACCCTGCAAAAATCACCACAGATGACATTTCCCCCCTTTTTCAGTCATTAACAGGTGAGAGCATATATGGAATGGAAATATATGCTGGTTTTTGTCTGAGAGAAGGAGAATCTGTGTTTCCTGGAGCCATTTTGCCCAGCAAAGGCCATTCCCCAGTGTCCCACTGGAGTCCATGGAGGAAGAGCAGCCAACAGCCATGCCTGAAGACACACACACACCTGCTGATGAGTGTAGAGTAGAGGGATTACCGTTATGGCCCAGGGGACTAGACCAACACACACACACACACACACACATACATACACCTTCACTCATGCTGAGGTGATATACCTATGCGTCTCAGTGACTGTGAGTTGATGTTAAGGTCACGTGTAAACACACACTGCCTTCCTTGCAGTCACAATTGTAATCTCTGCAATATCTTGATTGCTTCTAATCAGATTTTGCTGAGAAAAATACTCCTGTAATCTCCCTATGTTTATCGTCTAATGATTCTCTCAGTGTCTCAAACTGTCTGCAAATCTCAATAAGAACAAATAATTATTATCAAATTAAGACCAAATTAAGCTATTGACATTTGTAGAGCTCTGTTTTTACTGTCAACAATTGACTCATTTCTGTCTGTTTTTATATTTATTTTTACATAATTTTTGGATGTATGAGATGAAGCTGATACTTTGTGGATTATATTGAGCTCTGAAAGAGCAACCTCAGTGAAAGAAAAGAAGAGGAAAAAAAAAAAACTCCTCTGGGTTTCTGTCATGTTGGTGTCCAGTCTATTTTCTCTCAGTTGTGCACCTGCTCAGTACACCCATAGGCATTACGGAAGCCCCAAAGCCCTCTGGGACACTCTTCAGTTCATGAATATCATCCAATAGCCTTTTGACAAAAGAATACCAATGCGGTTAACAAAACAAAACAATCCTTAAAAGCCTTCTCCCTCCCTGTGTTTGAATAAATGGACAATATTATGAGTTCTGGCTTATCACTGCAGTCCATTTATTTCCTCTAATGAGGACAACACACTGCTGTAAATAACTGTCATTATATTTTACACCTCAATGTATTAATAAGACAAAACTGAGATGATATTAATACCAGACTTGTTTAATTAGATATTTGCTATGTGGAATGTTTATCTTAAATTATATTTCACAACTTTCCAATTTCAGTACAGTAAATGTCATGTATGCTTGATAATACAGTAAAACATTCAGCCAAATTTTCTGCCAAGTTAAAGGAAATAATGGCTTGTTGTCCTGTTATGAACTGTATTGTCATTAGTTTCACACACAATGAGCAGTAGCTATTATATCAGACACTGAAAACATGCTCCTATATAATTATCAGCTGACGTCACCTGGTCTGCATGGGTAAATTATGTTAACCAATAGCCAAAAAACAATTTAGTCACATTCAGGACTTGCTCTTTCTATAAGAAACACCATCTTTTAAAATCCAGTCAAATCCTTATGGACAAAATCAAGGTCAGGATTACTTCTTGGAGTTTCGAGGGGTTTTTTTTGTTTTTGTTTTTTAATTTTATGCCTCTATGGTGTTACAAACTGGTATTGCCAAAATAGTATTTTCAAACAGGTTTTCTAAACACCAGTGGTTATGCCAATGTGGTTGTTTTGTGTTGGTTGGGTTGCTCAAACAAACAGTTTGGTAGCACAACAGAGTTTCACACTATTCAGTCGGGAATCATGCTACAAAGGGCTTACTTTTTAATAATTCACATTTAAATATTAACAAGCCAGTGAGTATGGATACAGCATTTAGAGACATGTACTGTATGTGTGTGTGTGAGAGTGGGTGGGTGGTGTCTGTGTCCAGGAGAGGGCAGACATACTGTGTATAATCCCATTTGGATTCATACATCAGGAATGGTGGTCACAGGTGAAGAGAGGACCTCTAACTGTATTGTATATTCGCACACATCACATTATTGTTTGCTGTTTAGGAACATGAGCGCTCTGAGCACATAACAGGCAGAAGTGTGAGAGACATGCTGTAAAATACATTCTTCAATAATGAATCGTATTAGTGTATGCTATCTATTTCTCAGTACTGTACATGTTTTATTACTCCAATCAGTGACCTTGATGGAAAGTCTCTGGCAATTAAAGGAATAGTTAATTCATTCATTCATTCATTCAAAAAAAAAAATGATATAATGATATATAACACAGTTGTTACCTTTTTTATTGAGCCCATCAAGTATGGAATACAATCTTGTTAACTGCTTTTAGAGGTTGATGGTGCCTCTTAAGGTGCTAGAATAAATATTCTAAAATGGGCACACAAACGATACAATGTGATAGTGGGTTAATTCCAACAATGGTGGCGGGCAATAACAACATCAAATAAAGAGTCAAATAACTGGGCTAAGAACAGCAGCCAATCCATTTGTATTTGCAGTCGTAATTAAGCATTTAAGATAAGGCAAGTGATGTTATTGCAGCTCAATTAGAGCACAATTGTTTTAATGGTGATCCTGGAATGAAAAAGCATGCTGTAGTGTTGGCAGTAATAGAGCTGAAAACTACATCTTCATTTAGAGCAGTCGTCATCATCTCTATATTTACAACAACTATAGAGCAGAGGGATTCCCCTGAGTGTGTTTGTCTATGAAATGCATTGTCACTCTCTTTTTATTCAGCGGACTCTCATCCTCCTTAACAAAAAATACAGTGGTGGTACCATAGTACAGGGATGGTATTAGATGGTAATGTGTGACAAATAAGGGTGTCTGAGAGTAATTACAGATTAAGTCATGTGTTGTATAACATGCAAAAGTGATTTGAAAGTTATTTGAAATGTAATATTCATGTTTCATGTTTTTATTTTAATGTTAATGTTTCGTTATTTATTTTAATGTATACACAATACATATCTTAAAAATTATTTAAAAACCTATGTTTTAAACTTATTTTGTTAAAGGGTTAGTCCACCCAAAAACTGAAAATTCTGTCATTAATTACTCACCCTCATGTCGTTTCATACCCGTAAGACCTTCGTTCATCTTCGAAACACAAATTAAGATATTTTTGATGGAATCTGAGAGCTCTCCCATAGACAGCAACACAACTGAAATGTTCCCAAGTCCAGAAACATAGCAAGGAGATCTGTAAAATAATCCATGTGACATCAGTGGTTCATCTGCAATTATACGAAGCTACGAGCATACTTTTTGTGCGCAAAAGAAAAAAAAATACCGACTTTATTCAACAATTCGTCTCCTCCGCATCACCCTGGTGCCATTTTGGAGAATATCCACTGGAAGTAAACAA
>NW_015666164.1:88458-91395 GCF_001515625.1 Sinocyclocheilus rhinocerous
AACAACGTATGCTGTTATGTGTCAGCTGCGTCACGCCGGATCTGTTTGCTACGTTGTTGTGATTTGATCTGAACGGAAATAGCGTATCCGTGTGACGCAGCTGACACAGAACAGCATACGCTGTTTACGTCCAGCGGATACTCTCCAAAATGGCACCAGGGCACACACGCGGAGGAGACGAATTGTTGAATAAAGTCATTTTTGTTTTTTTTTCTTTTGCGCACAAAAAATATTCTCGTAGCTTCGTATAATTGCAGATGAACCACTGATGTCACATGGATTATTTTACAGATCTCCTTGCTACGTTTCTGGACTTGGGAACATTTCAGTTGCATTGCTGTCTATGCAGGGTCAGACAGCTCTCAGATTCCATCAAAATTATCTTAAGTTGTGCTCCGAAGATGAACGAAGGTCTTACGGGTTTGAAACGACATGAGGATGAGTAATTAATGACAGAATTTTAATTTTTGGGTGAACTAACCATTGTTGAAGAGAATTTTTTTTTTTTTCTTTTGCGCACAAATTATTCTCGTAGCTTTGTAAAATTATGGTTGAACCCCTGGTGTCACATGGATTATTTTACAGATCTCCTTGCTACGTACGTTTCTGGGGGAACATTTCAGTTGCATTGCTGTCTATGCAGGGTCAGACAGCTCTCAGATTCCATCAAAATTATCTTAAGTTGTGCTCCGAAGATGAACGAAGGTCTTACGGGTTTGAAACGACATGATGGTGAGTAATTAATGACATCATTTTTGGGTGAACTATCCCTTTAAGATGAAAAGTATTTAAAGTAGTTGTTTTGCGTTTTGCCATTTGATATTTTAGAACCAGAACTAATTAATACTTACTAACCTGAGGCCAGTTGAATAAATTGTCTTAAGAACTTTGACTAACTAGTTAACAAAGTGGTAATCAGTCTTTTATTGTTATTTTATTGTTATGTGTATGTGTGTGTGTGTGTGTGTGTGTGTGTATATATGTATACACACACTCACACATAACAATAAAATAAAACTTCCTGGTAAAATGACTTTATTTAAAATGTTAAAAATACTTTAAATCCAACCTGCCTGCCTAATCATTTCCAAAATAAGTTTTAATTCAAAAAAGGAATGTTCATAATAGAAGAGGTGTTTAAATGAAATTTTAAAAGTGTAAAATGCGATTCTTCTTCTTTTTAAGAAATAGATAATTGACCATAATATGATATATGACATTCATATACAGTGGTGTTTACACGGTACTTCAATAATACCATTGTATCACAATGGTTTGGTACTTTTGTAGGCGCTGTGAAAGTAATGTGGATGTGATATTATCATTAGAGAAGTTTTCCCTGAATTTTAGTGAGTTGAGTTCGGGCTTGACCCACTTCACACACTCTCTCTCTCTTTCTATAGTGAGGCCTTGATTATGTCAAATCTCTCTGGGTTCTGGATCAGCGCTCCAGTAGGTATCTCAGGCTATCAAAGTACATCTCTGTAAGTTTCACAGTTTGCAGGTTCCTTTTGTTCTCCTTGCACGGTTCTCCAGGGGCCTGTGGATTGAGTCTCAGCGCTCCGTATGGCTCAGGGCGAGAGAGACGCTCTACAGGGAGACCGATGCTTCAAAATTTAACAGAGCTCATGACCAAAAAAGTGGGGGAAGGGGGCAGTAAGGGTTTAGAGAGAGAAACGAGGGGTTCTACTATAAAGAGCCAGAAAAGAACAGACAGAGAAAAGATGAGCTGTTGGTAGTTCAAAATGGTCATTAGATTTCTTCTTTTCTTTTCTTTTCTTTTATTTTAAAGAAGCCACCTTATTGAATGTATTCAGTCATGCACAGTTTGGAGAAATCTTCCTCTTAACTCAAACACACCTGCTTCTGCAGCTGATGTTTCTGCAGACTGGGACAATTGCTGTTGTATGCCAACTAGCTTACGACATACTGCACTTTATTGTATACTGGCAACATTTCTGTTTCTATTATAAAATAATAATTTAACAGATGTTTCAACAGTAATGTATTACTTTGTTGTAACTATGATGACTTTGCATGCTTAATTCATCTTGGGAATATGAATAAATATTTTGTATTTTTTTTTTAAATCACACAGTTTTTATATAAGTTTTTAAGTATAAAAGTTTTTATTTCAGTTAATGTTAATTTTATAGTTTTAGTCTTAGTTAACAATAGTAACGTCTCGGTTACGTATGTAACCCTCGTTCCCTGAAGGAGGGAATGGAGACGTCACATCGGTGACCAACGAATTGGGATCTCGCTTAGAGAGACCAATCCACTTCGAGTCTAAACTAAACGAGCCAATGCACATTGGCATGCGATGCTTGCATCCAGCTGCCACTGATCACAGCTTGAGCATAAAAAAGCAGCTGGTGCAACACATACCAGGTTTTCACTGAGGAGCCGAGCCGGTGACCCGGCCGCTCAGCGGTGGTACAGCAGCCGTGGCGACGTGACGTGACGTCTCCATTCCCTCCTTCAGGGAACGAGGGTTCCATACATAACCGAGACGTTCCCTTTCAGTCGATCACTCCGATTCATGTCGGTGACCGACGAATTGGGATCCCTACCAAAGCACCATGGATGCTGCCCCTTCCAGTGTCCTGTGCGAGCCGCCTGCGCCCCTTTGTGGTGTAGGCCGGGGCTCGCAACAAGAAGACCAGTCACTGTTGTCACTCGGTGAGTTTGGATAACACTGGGAAAATGTAGCCATTCCACTTGGAACAGGGACGCTGCGGAAGCCCCATCCTTCCCGAAGGAGGTTTCGGAAGCAAATACACATATGAACATCCGTTTAGGTGCATATGGAAAATTGGAGGTGATTGTAACCCTCATGGAATGGCAGAAGTCTGCCGGGAAACACGGGCTCTGAGGCTATACCGTGGACTTTACACATATGGGAACCACTTAGGCCTCTACATATGGAACCCAGCC
>NW_015666164.1:92235-98924 GCF_001515625.1 Sinocyclocheilus rhinocerous
GTGCCGAGTGTTCCCTCGGTCAGGGAGTAGAACAACTGGCATTGAGAGGTTTCTGGAGAGGCAAACAGGTCTACCTGAGCGGCTCCGAAACGTCTCCAAAACAGCTGGACCATCTGGGGATGGAGTCTCCATTCTCCCGGGAATGTAGCTCGTGACAGCTCGTCGGCTGTACGGTTGAGCAGACCAGGAATGTGAATGGCACGAAGTGACCTCAGAACCTTCTGACTCCAAAGGAGGAGGTGGCGGGCGAGTTGTGACACACGGGGTGAAGGTTTGGCGACAGGCCGGTGTAACTTGGACCCGGTGAGTGCCGCACTGTCACGCCCACCTCGGGACTCGGTCATGAAGCCAGTGCTGAAGCGGTCTCACATGCAATAGCCCTAGTGGTGTAAGTGCCGCTGCAGCTGCCATATGCCCCAGGAGCCTCTGAAATAGTTTCAGTGGGACCGCTGTCCTGCCCTTAAACAAATTCAAGCAGGTCAGCACTGACCGCGCACGTTCCTTTGTGAGGCGTGCTGTCTATTTGACCGAATCCAACTCCATACCGAGAAAAGAGATCCTCTGCATTGGGGAGAGTTTGCTCTTTTCCCAGTTGACCTGAAGGCCCAACCGGCTGAGGTGCGAAAGCACCAAGTCCCTGTGTGCACACAACTGATGCTGAGACTTATGTTCATCCTTCGAACGCGAACCGCAGAAATGATCTGTGGCACGGAATGATCGACACATGAAAGGACGCATCCTTCAGGTCTATCGCTCCAAACCAATCTCGGGGACGGATGCACCCGAAGATGCGTTTCTGCAGCAACATTTTGAACGGTAACCGGCGAAGGGCCCGGTTCAAGACACGCAGATCCAAGATTGGTCGTAACCCACCGCCTTTCTTGGGTACAATGAAGTAAGGGCTGTAAAGCCCTGTATTCATATCAGCTGGAGGGACCGGCTCTATCGCATCCTTCGCCAGTAGGACTGCGATCTCCGCACGCAAGACAGGAGCATCGGCCGCCTTCACTGGTGCGGTGCAACGCTTACCTGGTTCTACAGGTTGACAGAGGGTGCATGAGTAGGGCCTTTGTTGACGCTTTTGAACCGCCCGCTGCTGCCGGCTGGCGAAGGAGGAGGATGAGTGAGGTCCGGTGTTGGGCAGTCACTCTCCATGCCCTCCTGGGACCCAGAGATAGGGAAAACCGCTCGTCGAGTTTTTCCAGATTCTCCACCCGGCCCTCCTCCGGGGGAGGGAGAGGTGCCTTCCCCATCCCCCAAAGAGCATCTTCCTCCATCTCTGGGTCACCCATCCCGGGGCCTCTTGCTCTTTCGCTCACCGCCAGGTTTGACGGGGGCCTGGACGGGTGGGGTGGCCTGCCTACTCCACGGCACCGCTTGCTGGAGGCTGCTGCGGATGCGGCGCGGGAGCAGGAGCGGACGCAGGGGGCCGCCCTCGACGACGAGCAGGCTGGGGCGCTGTGGTCGGCGGACGGGTGGAGGCAGCAGTTGCCCGCCAGGGCAGGGTGTGACGACCCGCCTCAGTCTGCTTCTGTGCAGCCGAGAGCTACTGGGTCAAGCTCTCGACCGCGTCGCCGAAGAGGCCGGTCTGGGACACAGGAGCATTAAGGAACCAAACTTTGTCGGTGCCCCTCATATCAACCAGACACAGCCAGAGATGGCGCTCCTGGACCACAAGTGTGGACATCGCACGACCCAGAGAACTTGCGGTGACCTTCGTCGCTCGGAGCGCGAGGTCAGTAGCGGTTCGGAGCTCTTTCAGAACTTCCGGATCATGACCACCCTCGTGCAGGTCCCGCAGTGCTTTAGCCTGAAAAACCTGCAGTAACACCGTAGCGTGTAAGGCGGAGGCATCTTCTCCACAGGCCGTATAAGTATCGCCGGATAGGCCAGACGAGTACCTACAGACCCGGGAGGGGAGGCACGGTTCGCCCTGCCGGGTGGAGGCAGTATTAGGACACAACTGCATCGCAACCGACTGCTCCCCCGGGGGGAACCCTTGTATACCCTCTAGCTGCACCACCGTCGAGGGTGGTGAGGGAGGAGGAACCAGCAGGTCGGTTTCCGGCAGTAAAAGGTGCCGTCCATGACCTGGTGAGCTCCTCATGCACCTCCGGGAAGAAAGGCACCGAGGCGGGGCGCTGAGAACCAGCGCGAGCCACCCCGAGAAACCAATCGTCCAACCTCGAGGGCTCGGGACGCAGTGGAGGTTTCCACTCGAGCCCTACCCTCTCGGCGGCCCGGGAAGGCATAGCCGACATCTCCGGATTCGATTCAGGCATTGTCACCGTCCCGGAGGGCGGCAGCGCAGCCGAATCTTCCTCTCCAGAGAGCTCTCCCTCCAATGCAGTGATCGACATCCGGTCATCGGGAGGAGCCCTGAGGGATACCGCTGGTACGCTCTTTTAAGAGGGTCCAGCGCGTTCCTGCGGCGGTTCGGCTAGCTGCGGAGTGCTGGAGGATTTGGTGGGCCCCCGAGGGTTGGTTCTCTGAGGGTTGGTTCTCTGAGGGTTTTGCCACCACTGTAACCCGTGCTACTGCCTGAAGTAGTCCACGCCTGGCTGCTGCCAGGACGAACACTAGATCGCGGCAGAGGCAACGGAGCTCCGCCCCCTGGAGGAAACGGAGCCTGGCCCGCAGCTCTGAGATGGTCATCTTCCCGCAATGGGAACATGACTCATCCGCGAACGCCACCTCAGCGTGCTTCATGCCCAGACACGTGAGGCAGCGATCGTGACCATCACCCGGCACCAGGTAACCACCGCATCCAGAAACGCACGGGTGAAACGGCATCTTTAAAAAGATGATCCGTCATCTTTACAAGGACGCACTCGCTTATTGTACTCTTTTAGAGAAATTTTAGAGAAAATGCTCTTTTACGTGCTGAGACGCACAGGGGAAACGGCCGTTTGCAGCACGACAGGGGGTAGTGCAGCCAGAAGCTGGATGCAATCATCACATGCCAATTTGCATTGGCTTGTTTAGTTTACACTCAAAGTGGATTGGTCTCTCTAAGCGAGATCCCAATTCGTCGGTCCTATGTCTAAGCGAGATCCCAATTCGTCGGTCGTACGTGACTCGGAGTGACCGACTAAAAGGGAACCGTGCTTCTGATTCATTTGTCAAATTGGAAACCCTGCTCAGTGTGGCCTGCTGTATACTGAACAAAAAGAGGCAGGCTATCCAGGTATTTCATGCATAAAGAAAATGCACCTACTGTGAGCATTGTACAAATCAAATAATGCAGACGTAGTATGGCAGCATGCTCGCTACCATCATTAACCTATCTGCAGTTTCCTTTAAATTCTCATTGCTCAGGTACAACAAATAATCCATATTCTCTGTCATGCGCAGATACATACACGTTTGCCACCACGAAGACCCCGAGCTCAAAGCCTGCGGGATGATTTGATTTTCAGTGATATCTGAAAACGGCCTCATTGTGCTAACAAGATTAGCTTGAGTGCTTGTCTGTTTTCTGCACTGCAAATTTGCTGTCTGATTAAAACTGGAGTGCGAGCAGGCAACTGGGGCGGTTGCCAGGTAACAAGACTTGACTCCTGTTTGATCGGGCTAAAGGCTAACGTTACAACACGCATTACACACACACCTGACCAACATGAGCACTAGAAATGGATATTTGTAGTATATAGTTAATGTTTTGTCATATATGCATCCACTATACCCCTCTCTAAATTGAAAACCAAAGTGTGAAACGTCAGGTTTAGCCTACAGGAGTGCACTAACAGTTTCCAAATTCTTAAACAGGATGTAAGCCTCAGAATGCGCCTATATATCGCGCATACTTAAGCACTCAAACCTTCCGTTTACCAAAGGAAAGGCACAGTATTAATCCTTCATTTCAATTCTACATTTATTCAATTAGATTATGTATGCATGGAAGCCTTAATGAGGATTTAAAAATGCAATTATTGCTTAAGCAAAAAATTCGACTTTTTTGATAAATGCTTCTATTAGCTAATAAATGGAGAATCAACAGACTTAGAAAACTGCCTTATTCAGGGCTGGAAATTAGCCCATCAATCATCCCCGGAGTTTGTTAACTATTCTCCCTTCACTGGAGGTCTATGTGTATACAGAATGATGAAATAAGCGTGAGAAGGGGCAGAGGGGAGGGGGGTGTAGGACAGGGGACAAATCAGCCACGATTACTCAGTCAACATTCTGTAAAGTATCCGAAGAGAAGATAGAAACAGAGATAAAATTACACTTGACACAGGCTGTAATTATGGCATTTATTATTCATAAGGCCATGGTCGGAGGTCAGAAGGTGGGAGCTTTGGAAAAGGTAAAAGATTCCAGGGTCATCATGTCCATTTATATATTTTATGAATCATTGATTGCATTTTCACAGGCAATACAGAGTGATTGCTCAAGTGGGCATACCCATAGTAAGGAATCTTATGGGTGTAATAAAACCATAATGACAGCATTTATTGTATAATGTTGAAAATAAATAATAATTGATAATAATTAAATCTCTCAGTTTTTTTTTTTTCTTCTTCTTTTTTAAGCAAATAACATGGCTACAGAGGGGTTCTTAAAGTGAAAGTACACTGGACAATGTAGAAGGGTTTAAAAGTAGACTGTTACAAGTGTTATTTATTTATTTATTTATTGTCTAAGAAAGGAGTTATATTGGATAATATTTATTTATTAATTTATTATGTTTCACAGAGAAGTTTAGTAAGAACATTGTAGTCTCATGTTAACATGTATAAAATGTATTGTGGCTATACTTTATATACAGTTTTTATGTTAAAGGGTTCGTGAACTGCCTTTTTTATTATGTTGTACTGTTCTCTGAGGTCTAGTTATGATGTTATCAAACATTTGACATAAAAAAACATCATAATTTATAAGTAATAGGCTATTTTCTGTCCTGTTTTGACCCCCTCATCAGAATGTCCTGTTTGAATAGGAATGGCGGATTGTAGACTCAGAAGTAAACGCTCACTCCACTGGTATGTTTGACAGCCTACATCCTTGGACGCTGCTGTGATTTAAGTTAAAAATGCATAAATACCCAATACATATAAAACGATCTGTAATAACAGACAGACATCTTAATGAAAATCCTGCATCGAATTGTGCCTTGTTTGTAAACGAATCCATGGTAAAATGAAGTGAGCAAAGGGCCAAGTTCTTACAGACGCATCTGGATCTTCATTAAAAATAAAGTTTATCCACTCTTTCCTAATTTTGGGATTAGAATGAAGGGAATGCAAAGACTGTGTTTTTCCACAGCTTGGTACTGAACAGCGTCTTGTTGTCTTCGGAGCCATCTTTGTTTTGTTTTTTTTTCTGTGTAGACCTACATTTGCCTCTCTCGTTATTCATCTACTACATGCGCAAATCGGTGGGTGGGGCTAAACAGGAAGTGATGTAGAAGCAGGCATTGATCTTCTTCTGCGGAGGCGGTGTTTAGCCACACTATTATGTCATAAAGTGGCACATTCCACAACCTGTCGTTTTGGCAGATTGGCTTCAATATATGCTGTTTTTAGACTAAGGAGAAAGTTTTGAGTTCTGACATCTTACAGGATGTACATAGAGTACAATGACATCTTATATGTCAAAATATCAAGGGAATTTTGATTTCTCAGTTTATGACCCCTTTAATGCTGGTACAGTGGTTTGCCCCGTATACTTTAAAGTGTTTTCCTTCAACTGTATTTATTTATTTATTTGTTTGTTAGCTTTTCTTTTTCATTCTGAAAAAAATCTGAAAATGTTTTTAAAATGTTGCTTTTCTGAAGTCCCATTCTTGAACGGAATTGAAAATCAGCATTTTTTTTTTTTTTTTTTCACTTCAAATTTTCAAATATTTTTTAAAACTGCAGTATTGAAATACTGCTAATCCTGACTGCATATAGGTAGGAAAACATTTTGATTTGGGTATTAATGTTAGTGTTTGGGTATTAGAGGGATAGTTCACCCAAAAATGAAAATGATGTCATCATTTACTCACCCTTGTCACGAATCCTGTCCATGGACTTCCGTTCGATCACCACCAGAGGTCACCCTTCCATTACATTGACTCTCGCACTACACAAACTGTTGCATGTCATCCCGGACTACATATCCCATCATCCATTGCACTGATTGCACACAGCACTGATTGCACACAGCTGTAACCAATCACACATTCACTATATAACACTCACTCAGATCTCTTCCAAACTGCTGAGTATTGTATGTGCATATCGCTAGTTGTGATAGCTACGTTATGGAGCCTGCTTTAAGTTTCTTAGTCTTAGCCTAGTCTTGCCTTGTTGTTTCCTCGTCTTGTTATCATTGCCTGTGTACTTTGGATTACCTCTCTCGTCTTGCCCTGTTCGGATACTGTTTGCCCCTGCCTGGACCTTTGCTTTGACTTTTTTGTGATTGAGTAAATGAACCTTTAAAGTCACGATTAACCCGTGAGGGCCCCCGTTCTTCTCTAAGCTATTTTTGGGACTTTGCTCTGCTGTGTGTCGACTCCGTGTTCACGGTGGGTGTTGCGGAGAAACATGACATCGAGTCCGCTTGTGTAATGGCGGCCGCACTAGAGCACACTCACAAAAAGGTGGCGACAGCGGAGCCTGATCGTAAAATGGCGGACACAACAGCACCCCGTTATGTCACAGCTGATCTTCATGAATCAAGTCAAGTTACTGTTGATTGTC
>NW_015666164.1:99113-116908 GCF_001515625.1 Sinocyclocheilus rhinocerous
CTTCATGAGTCAAGTCAAGTCACAACTGATCGTCATGAGTCAAGTCACGTCACAGCTGATTTGCCAGAGCCTTGTCACGGCTCAGCTATTCGTCCAGAGTCACGTCACAGCTGATCATCCAGAGTCCTGTCACGTCCTGCCTGTTGCACGCACCCACTCAAGGACTGTACTTCAGTATCCCACACTGGCATCCAGCGTGGAGGACCCACCGCTGGTGTCGGCAAGTGCAGCTGGTATCCCTAAACCAGCGCTCTTAAGCCCTCCAGTTCCTGAACTGTTTCCCCTGCCTGTAGCGCTTCCCACAATGGGGATCGCTTTATGGTGTATTTGGTGCTGCAGATCCTTCCGAGGTAGAGGCGCACGCTGCCATGTTCCCCGAGGCGATGGTACCCGCTGTAGCTCCTCCAGAGGTGGCGGCCCATGCTCCAGAACCTCCCAAGGTGGCGGTGCTCGCCTCAGCTCCTTGCACGGTGGTGGCGCCCAGCAACGCACCTTCAGCCTTTCTTGTCATGGTCAAAGGAACCATTACTGAACTCTCCCCGTATCCCGATAGTCCTCCTGTAGAACCTCCAGAGGTGGCGGCATCCGCTGCAGAACCTCCAGAGGTGTCAGTGGTATCCACTTATGAACTCTCGTCGTGTTCTGTTCCGGCCAAGGAGGCCATCTATGAACTCGCTACCTGTCCTGTCACGGCTATGAAAGCCGTCTGTGAACCAAAGAAGCTGTTTCTGAACTCTCTGCCTTATCTGTCACACCTGAAGATGCTGTCTGTGAACTTACTGACTGTTCTGCTGCTGCTACAAGGGCCATTCAGGAATTCTCATCTCTGTCTGTCACTGCCATGAATACCTTTCAATGAATTCCCTGTATGCTCTGTTAACCCTGTCACAAGTCCAGAAACCACTTGCGAACAATCCATCTGTCCTATCCATGAGACTAACTGTGAACTGTCACCTTGTTCAGTGTTCCCGCGTGTTTGATTTCCCTGTCTGTCAAGAACCAGTTAATATGTCTGAGTTTGAGCCATCTGTTTGTCCAATTTCTAGTGATGTGTCTGAACTTTCTGTCAATCCTGTTCTGGTTAATGAGTCTGTTGAATCATTTGTCGGTCCAGTTCCCATTAATGAGTCTGACATGTCAACCAGTCTAGTTTCAGTCAATACATACAGTTTTGAACCATCTGTTTGTCTAACTACCATAAAGGAACTTGAGTGTGAATTGTCTGCCTGTCCAGTTCCAGTCACTGAACTCTCTGCCAATCCAGTTTCAGTCAATAAGTCTAGTTATGAACTGTCAACGCAACCAGTATCTGCAAAAGACTTCAATAATTAACTTCTTGTGTTCCCTGCCTTGATCCTTGTTTCCGTGAATGCACTGCCTGTCTCTCGTATCTCTGCTTTTCCTAGATCTCAGTCTCTTCCATGGTCTCCTGATCAATCTGGCCCTCCGTGGTGAGCTTCTGCTCTGTCTGCTCCGGCCTGGTGGGCTTCTGTCCCATCTACTCCGACCTGGTGGTCTTCTGCTCCCCCTTGGTGGTCTTCTGCTCCATCTGCTCTGGCCTTGTGGTCTTCTGCCCTGCTCTGGTGGTCTGCTGTCTGGCTCTGGTGGTCTTCTGCTCCGCCGTGGTGGTCTGCTGTCTGGCTCTGGTGGTCTTCTGCTCCGCCGTGGGGATCTTCGGTTACACAAACTGTTGCATGTCATCCCGGACTACATATCCCATCATCCATTGCACTGATTGCACACAGCACTGATTGCACACAGCTGTAACCAATCACACATTCACTATATAACACTCACTCAGATCCCTTTCAAACTGCCGAGTATTATATGTGCATATTACTAGTAGTGATAGCTACGTTACGGAGCCTGCTTTAAGTTTCTTAGTCTTAGCCTAGTCTTGACTTGTCTGTTTCCTCATCTTCTGATCATTGCCTTTGGATTACCTCTCTCGTCTTGCCCTGTTCGGATACTGTTTGCCCCTGCCTGGACCTTTGCTTTGTACCTGGATTATCTCTCTAGTCTCGCCCTGTTGGAATACGTTCGTCGTCAACTGACCCTCGCTTGTTTACCAGACTACCCATGCCTTGTCTTCTACATACCAGTTTGCCAATGTCTGACCTATGCCTGTTTATGACCACGTCTTAATAAAAGCTTTGCACATGGATCCGCAAGTCTCATGTTCTGGTTACTCCGTAACAATGTCATACAGATATTTTTAATATTATTTAAAGAAATGTGTCCATCAATGGTGGCAATCAGTAGGCTACTTTCTAATGAAGAGACCAATTTATATGACAGATTTTAATGTATGGAAGTCAATGGCTACCTGCAACTGATTATATGATGACATAATTTCATTTTGGATTAACTGTCCCTTTAATTACAGTATGTACAGTAATAATAGTTTGCATTTAATTGCACAAACTTGCTGCCTTTTTAAATTAAAATAATATTGTTATAGTACATTTATTCAGCAGTGCTGGAGGCAATCTGTAAATGACTGAATTTAAAATATTTTCTGAATATAAAATATCTAACTGTCAAGTGAATGCCAATGTAATACTTAATATTAATATTATTAGAATACAAATATTAGCACTTATGCCAAATGCAAACAAAATGTTTCAGTTTTGTCTGGCATATCAAGTATAACAGCAACAGAAACATACATGGATAAAACCAAGAGATCTCTATAATGCCTAATACTCAGATCAGTGTCATACACTGGCAGTGAAAGAGTGGTGACTTTAGGCCGCCAGGATGTGCCAAACCCCTCCCGTCAGCCAGCAGCGGCGCCCAGGCATAACAATAATGCCACATAATGGCTGGCGCTCAATGAGAACATCTCCCCTAATTGGCAGCCCCAAATTGTGTTTTATTTTGCTTCTGAGTTTTGAAATATAATCAGTTTGCCTAATTTTATTGCATTTCCTAATGATGCTTGCCCTGAGCAATTGTAGTGTGTGTGCCTTAGCAAACAGCGCGTGTCAGCTAGCGAGATTAATCTTGATTACTTTAGCCCTTGATGAAGTAGGGTACAAAAATGCTCTAATTGAAGAATATTGCAGCATGAAACGGTGATAGATAGACAGTGAGATAGATGTTCGAATCCATTCGTAATTGGCATACTATTTAAGTGATTAGCGCACAAATAGCTCAACAGGCTAAAAGAGGTGAAATACAGTTACAAACAAGTAAACTCTGATTAATGATCTATTTTGCTGATTAGCTCATTATTTGAACAGTTCAGATTCACTGGCATAAAGCCTGGAACGACTGTTTAGTATTATAAAGATGACATGTATAAGTAGCCAACAGTCCCATAGGGCGCAAACTGTGAGATACTAATCGCTCTCAAACAGCACTAATGTGCACAAATATACAAATGAGAAGACGATTATATACATAACAAACCAGAATATTACATGAGCAGTACGGTATTCAGTTCCACTTCAGGTGCAATACAATAGCATACAAAAAAGGTATTGCAGCTCCTAAACAAATGATTTGTGTGATTTTGTTATTTTCTAGCAATGAAAATAAATGAAACATCAACATTAAATATATTATTAAAATCCTTGCTTAAAAAAAAAATGTTCAAACAGGTAACGGTTGCAGATGCCACTTAAATTAAGCTGTCACTTCTTTATATATAAAATGAAATTCCTTGGTCATTTGATATTTTTGTTTTTCTATATTTGGTATGATAATGTTTTTTTAGTCTATCCAACATAGTTCTTACTGCAAGTAAGGGATTTGTGCCATTATTGCTTTGAAAAACTCATGTCTTGTCTTTGTATTACCATCGGTCAGAGATCGCCACTGTGCTCATGGAAGATTGTGGACGTAGAGACGTGATTGGTTTATTCGAGTGGTCATTCCACACTTTAATCCTTAAGGATACAGTGTGACCTTGGCTCCAATGTCATGAGCGCTCTGGGTTTGTGAGGTAGAGTGTGCACTCTCATTGGATGGTTGTCTGGGAAGGTGTTATGAAGTGAGATGACATATGCTGAGACTTTTATTAATGCTGATCTCTGGTGCCACAGAGGTTTTGCTGAGTATCGCAGTGTGACTGTGTTGAATGCGTGTGCACTGTGGATTCTGTATCTTAGTACTTTTGGTTTGACAATTGTTTGTTTATCTATAAACATGTTTAGAACAGTTACAACAACACAGCCCAATGTCGCTCTCCTCAATTTTGATAAAATGTCATTTAAATGTACTGTAAGCTGCTTTGTATTAGAACACCTAACACATGCTTTCATATATGTCTACAGTGGTCTTCATCCATGACAGAATGGCAATAACCAGGTGAAGTAGGGCAATGCCTCGATCTGTAATCCGATTTTAAGTTATGGTTTTATAAGTTTTCATTCAGACAGTGCAGATTAGTATACAACATTGTAATAAATAATAAAGTTAAAAATAATAAATAAATCAATAAATAAATAAATAATGATAGATAGATAGATAGATAGATAGATAGATAGATAATAACCTTTTTAAAATGTATTCCAGTAATTAAAGTCAACATGAAATAAAAATGTGTTTTCCTAATGCATGTTCCTTATGGAAAATGATTGATTGGTAGAGTAGACTATATATTTGAAAGAAAGAAAGAAAGAAAGAAAGAAAGAAAGAAAGAAAGATATTGACCCACCTTTGAAATGACTGTCCTTTTTGGCTGACATCACAAATCTATTTTCTATTTCACTGAATATATTTTACTCAGCTATTACATCACATTACAGAAATGATGTGTATAATCTGAAATACAGGTCGTGAAGAGTATTTCATGTTGAATTTATAGCTACAGTTAAATATAACTAAAAATAGTGCATCATTTACGGTCTAAAAGTTGTATTTTGAAAGTAAGCAAACCTGCAAACCAAGAAAACTCTGATAAAGACTTAATGCTTGTGTCAAAATTCCATTGCATCAGTGATTCTGAACTAAATGATAGCACAATAAATAATAGTAAATAAAACCTTAGTGGTACTTAGTACAGTGATGTTTCTGGTAGTATTATGTTTGGTCACACTCAGCCTGTTGTGTAAATGCAGCAGCCTGTCACAGCACTGACACAGAGTCGACTCCATTATGCTCTTTGGAGTTTATTCGTCTAATTTAGAGCAGCAGACTCTAGCCTGGGATGATCTCCAAGGTTGCTGTCGGGATGAATTTTACGTCCTTGGCTTTTGCATCTTTCTGCAAGCCTGTCACATCCACTCAATGCTGCTTGGCACACCAGCCAGGACCTCTGGGATGCTGGGTATTATTAGAATATTGATTCTAAAGCCCAAACACGGAGGAGGCTGGGGAAGGTTGCTGGTGATGATGGCGGAATTACTTTCCCGTCTTTTTGCATAATTTTCCCCTTCGCCATTAGTATATGCATTCTGCACCGCTCCAGCATTTTAATTAGTGAATTTTACAGCCTCATCTTCTCATTAAATTAATTATTAATTAAGCGAAAATATAGGCATGTTTAATGCCTTAATTATCTGAGAAGGGTTTTATGTTGTTTTGGCTTCAGATGTTGGAGAGGAGAATCCTCTTTTTCTTTTTAAAACACCTTTCTTTAGAAAACAGAAATCTATTGTATAGTGTACTGTATATATGCCAATGCTAATACTTAAAAAAAAAAAAGTTTGTAAATTCCATATTTACAGAAATGACATTTAAACAAATCATTTATTACTATTTACATGCCATTAAAATTGTGAAACAATCCATTATTTTAGATGCCTCAGCTGTATTTTTTTTAAATTCTGTTCCAGACTGATTCCAGTTACGATGCTAATACAATGCTAATGCAACAAATAAGTTATTAGACATTAATATAATAATTTATCATAAGAATACAATTTTAATACAATAATAACTTGCACTACTTGTTCTAGAAGCTGATGCTGATATGAGTGCAGTCATGGTGTCTGATAGCAGTTTGAATTACAATGATGAGAAAGTTGATTATCTGTGAATGATGCTGGCAGTGAATTAGTGTAATCAATTTTCTTTAATGAAGCTAGTCTTTTTACAAAACTCCAGATTAGCAAACTAATGCATTGTTTACTTAGAGAGATCGCTGGCCATCATACTGAACTATAGAGCTGACAGGAAGGTCTGAAATAGCATTTAAAATATCTATTATAATTGATATTCACCAAAATATTACTTTTCATATTGCCAAATTTTAATTATAATTTGGAAGCAATCTACTGATTGTGTTTCACAGCCAGTAGTGTTTAGTAGACAATTTATGAATTATTTGTTTGCTGCATCCTCAGTCTACCTAATTAAAATGTGTTAATACAAAACAATTAGTGAATTTTTGTCACAACTTAATTCAAATGTTTAAATCAAATGTTTAGACACTATTATTGTTGTTATTATTATCATTATACAATTTGGGGAGAAAATGTAGTCTAACAGAGTTCACACTTATTGATAAAAAATATTTAACAGAAACAAAAATATTAATAAACAGATGGAAGGGGGTGTGTAGAAATTTGTAAATGATAGACATTGCAAATTTTTCACATTACATATTTTCAGATTTTTATTTTAATGTTAAGAAATTCCATTTACAATTGTGGAATTCCATTGTGTTTAAGCACTGCTCACAACTGAATTCAATTCCGGCAACAACAACAAAAAAAAAGTTTAAAAAAAAGAGTTTAGTGGTTGGGAAATTTTAATATATTTTTAATATAACATACAGTAAAGGGTTGCAAAGTAATTGTGAATCATACACTTTGTAGAACATGTTGGTGTATTGGCGCTTTTAGACATGATAACATCTGTTAACATTGTGCATCTGAAGGAGAATTGGTGTGAAATAGCCTAAAGTTTCTTTGCACAGTCTTTTCTATTAATTTTAAAACTTCCCAGTATCGTCCACACAAGAGGTGGCAAAAATGCAAACCTATTTTCAATAATTGATTCTGTACTTTAATTGAACAGCATGAGTGAATGACATAGCTCATTAGTTCCCTCATTAGTTAATTATCGGAGAAGTAGGACAAGTCAATAAAAGTGAAGGCAGTAAATTTCAGTGCTAATTAGTTGCGTTCCCTTGGAGACATATTTAAAGGCAGATTAGTTACCTGAATGTCCCACAATGGAGCGGGTGGAAGAAAGTGGCAAGAGCACACTAAGGTTAGCTTCAAATCATTATTAAACTAGAATGACGACACTTCCAGCGCTATTACAGAACACTGGCTGGGAAGGCTTCAGATAACACATAAACATGCAGGACAAAAACATGTGACATTGCAACAATGCAGAGTGATGACTGAAATTGAATGCAGAGGATTAATTTTGCCTCCTTAAATAGCTTTTTTTTTTTTTTTTTTTGAATTTGAACTTGGAAAAAAATATATTTTTTTGTCTTTTCTCATGCGTTAGCAATTCAAATAGTTGCAGAGTTCACTGATTTAAATGATATGGTTTTATGAAAAGTCATTCATTTTGTTTTGGTGTTAATATGTTAATAAAATCTGTTTTGACAAATGATGCTGTGCCGTAACAGCTGTCAATGAGAGGATGCCCTCTTCATAGGAGGTGTAACGCCCACACTGGCATGTAACTAGAGTGAGACACACACATACACAAAACAAGTAAAAAATAAAAAAAAAACATCCTTTGACATGCAAATGGCTCAATGAGATACTTAACACCTGACATAGAGCATGACTATGTTATTCATGCTTTTTTAATCAAACCGCTCACCCCTCCTTTGTCCGCCAGCTCTCAGCTGTATTCTAACGCGCTGGCAAGGGCATTCTGGCAGGTCTTCAGGAGGCTGCAGCCATGTGTCCCAGCACAGGAAGTGACAGAAGGCGGCCTTTATTTACCTTTACAGTCCCTCTGTGTCATCTGCTTAATCATGTGGCTAATCGACAACACTGCCTCCCCACTCGCACGGGGTCGGACAATGGAGTACCATTCATATTTAATACAATGGAGCGTTTAAGTCATTGCACGCGTCTGAGGGCTGATATTGTGTCTCTTTTGTGGAAGTTCTCCGTGGAGACTTGGCCTCCACCCCCCGTAACACAAGCATATGCTTCCACCACTGCTGTTAAGCAGCCCAGTGCAGCTGGACGTAAAGACGTGGGCTGAATGGACGAATTAAAGCGTTAATTCCCATGATTAATTCAAACGGTTAATTCAGCATTGCTTTTAAGATTAAAAATGATCAAAACAAATATATACTTCAATGAATAATAATAGACTGGTGTAACTATGAAGCAAACATAAGAGCGTGTACGATAGGAAACACTAATCTTCTTTCTGGATCAGTTTGGCGAGCGCTGTCAAATTCCATTGTCAAATTCTACTATTGTCTATATTGAGAAAAAAAGGACTGACTTAATGATGTCTTATTCTGTTAATGCACATTTACTCAGTTTCTCAACTTAGGGGAGTGTCTGAGATCCTTCATGTTGTTCCAAACTTGTATTCTGTGTTTATTTTTTCTCTCTTCAAGTTGCTCTGTACACCCTGTGTACTTCAGAATGACTATACCAGTTCCAAAAAAAAAAAACATTAAATAACATAAACGTTGGACCACATGACAGCTGTATTTTGTGTACTTTAATATATTCCAAGCCTTTTGAAACAATATGATAATTTTGTGTGAAGAACAGACACAAATTTGAGCCATTATTCAGTAAAAATCTTCCCCTCTGCTGGGAAATTCTTAATCTTCATTATACATATTTAAATGGTGCACTGACCAAAACACTGGACAACCAATGGCATTTGGTGTCAATGATGTCAAACCAGAAGAACTGGTATATAGCACACAAGTCAGAGACAACTTTTATGTCTTTGTTATTTATTTGTTTGTTTGTTTATTTTGGCTTGACAGCTGGCAATATATTTAATGGCAAATCGCTACATCAAGATTTTTCAAAATTTCTCCTTTTGTGTATAATGGAAAAAAAAAATTAACATCATTTGGGTTTGTAATGGAATAAGTACATAACAAAATGTAATTTTGGGTGAACTATTGCTTCAAAACAAATTTGTTATGTGGGAATGGTAAATGTGTAACTTTGATGCTATTCACAGCGTACCTCTTAAAAAGGACCGGTAAAGACAAGCTATGGTTCATTTTGCTGAGCCCTAAATTAATGTTCATGCATGCTATCAAAGACATACTTGACTAGCTAATTTCTTATGTTACTGTTCACTACGGTTAACTACATTGTACCTATCTATGATCTTTTAGTCTTTGGTGAAATTTCCTGCTCCTAAAAACACAGAATTTATCTTCTTCTGGAAGTAATTTAAAGAACATAAATGACACAGCTGTAAGCAGCATGACGGAGCCTTTAAACATTATTTAAGAATTAAGCTTAAGAATTTCACATTGTACACATACCTTTAAAAAAAAAACAGTTAGGTGAAATTGTTTGTATGGGTCAGTAATTAGTCACCAGAAGTGGACAAGGGAACTTCATCTTCCTACCCATTTTCTCCTTGAAAAAAATACAAACAATGACTATAAAGATAAAAGCAGAAGAGGTCATTTGGTGTGGGGGGGACATGGTCATAACATAGTTAGCATTAGCGAGTTCAGGGCAGCAGAAGGTCATGGCAGACTCATCCCGCTATTCAGGGTGTGTCATTCGTCAGGCTGAAAAGCGCTCGGGTGAGAGGTAGGCCACTGGCCTGAGGGGACAGGTCCGGGGTGTGAGGACCCGGGCCTGATAATGGGGTTAGAGTGTGATGGTTATCAGAAAAAGCCTGAGATGTTTTCAGTCTTCCCCCCTTCTCTTTAAATGGCATTTTGGATTAGGGGTCAAGCACCACAGTTCCACAGGGGCCCTGTTGAAATGGAAGGGTCCGTGAATGAGATCTGTTCGCTTTTGTATCTTGTGCCAACATTATTGAGACTGTTGGTGCAAACACTTGACAGTCTCGCTCTGAATATCATTTGTTTGAGTAATTTAGTTTTTAATTGTAAGAGTCTGTTTTTTAAATATTTCATTGAAACAAGATTCCTAAAAGCGGTTCAGTTACAAACAAGATGGCTTGTTTTAGCTGTTAGGCTAACTAAACTGTATTCAATCGTCATGATTTCGACCATCTTAAGTCTTGCTCTGAGACAGAACGGATTCTAATAGAGAGCCCATTCAGTAGAATGTCAGCAATGTTGGGCAATTCTTCAGGAATTCGTTTGCATTGCACGCCTTTGTAAGCGAATAACAGCAGACTGATCCCTCTCCACATCTTCCCTTTTTAAGAGCGAGTCTTTTGGAGCAATGATAGTCCTTTGATAAGTTTCCGTATTCATAGAAGCAGGCTTAGGGAGGATTGTTAAAAGGCCTTTTGGGAAAGGAGTGGTCTGAGTTTGGTTATTTGCAGGACTCCCCCCATCTTGTTCACTCTGTTGTACAATCTCATTAAAGCAGCCTTTTGTTTTGCCACTTTCTAAGCACTGATCTCTGGCTTAGGACGAGTCAAGAGGCCGAGACAGTTTGAAAAAGACTGCGCACCACAAAGACTGGGCTTGTTCGCCAGTGCAATAAGCCCTCAGTTCTTTTTCCTGAGCTCTTCAGAGAAAAAAAGAGCAGGAGAGGTCACGAGGTGGCAAGATATCGTGAGAACTTAATGAAAGTTGTATAACTCTAGAAATGTTTATGACCTCTGCACTCAACAGCTTGTCCTCTCAATTAATGTGGACTGTGCGAGAGCACATGGACCACAGCTGCAGAAGATCAAGGTAAAGAACCCCTTTATACCACTGACACATCAGAACAGGAAAATATAATATGTATATATCAGGAGTTATATACTGTAGTAATTGTTGACAAGGCTAAACATTTTTAGACTTTACATCACAACGTTGTATGATGCATGAATGAATTAACTACTCATAAATAACTGAATATTATTTAATTGAAGCAGTCTGGTTTTTTTTTTTTTTTTTTTACATATTTATTATTAGTAAACACCATGGCTGTCTTTTATAACATTTTAGGCAGCTAGCATAACGTTAGCTAACATTACTTGCAAACGCTTTGCAAAAATGTGATTGCAACAGCAACTGAAATTGGTGGATCTCTGTTCAAGATTCAAGGTACTATAGTACTTTACCAGGAATTTAGCAAATAAACATGATGTCTTCAAATGTCTTTCTTGAAAGGTTTACACTAAAAATCAGTTTCTCAGTGGAGATTTTGAATGTGATTGCTACTTCAGGAACCATACTGTTGCACTCTATTAAATACTCAGTATGAACAATTCACCAAACAAATACGGCGTTCACTTTTGCGATTATGTAGATGCCCTGTAAACGTCTAATAACAGATGTAACTCAAACAGTTGACAAGAGCGCCACTAACAGATTATGCCCGGCGTTCACCTGCTGAAATGAATATTAGCGTTAGTAGCAGGAGTATTACTATGTCCAATCACAGCATGTGACAGGCTTTATTGAATTATCCTTCTGGAGGATACCACAGTGGATCCATCTCCAGCATAGAGAGCAACGGAGGACCTGCCGTCAAACGCCAGGCAGAAATCACAGTCTGTCTGAAACAAATGACAGAATCTATTGCTCCGGGCCCATTCTCTCTCTCTCTCTCTCTCTCTCTCTCTCTCTCTCTTGCTCTCTTTCTGTTTCCCCCCTTTTCAGAGGCAATGAGGAAGCCATTGCTGTCCACAAAATATGATCAAACCCACGGCATAATAGGATTCATAAACATGCCTAAATACAATTTGGTGAAATGTATTTCAGGAAGAGACAATCATTTACAACTTCTGAGAGGGATTTGGAATAAGTATGTTTGTATGCAAATCCGCGACACGTTTTTTATGTACTGTGCTCTTGCAGTTCATGAAAGCACATTATATTTATGGCAGTGCGTGTGCATAATTGCGGGGTTGGGGTGGGTGGATTTGTGCTGAGACCTTTAGTGGCTTTCATTACAGGAGAAGGAGTGTGTGTTTTCACACCTTTAACACTACAATCCTGTTGAGCCCAATGCCATGTCATATCACCCACCACGGGCCGCCGCCAGCCCCTGCGATCAAACGTATTCCACTGGCATTAACACCCTTCCTTAAAGGGCCCAAGAAACAAAAGAGCATGAGACAAGGCTCCTAGAAACCTTTAGAGTGATACTTATAGAAAGCCGATCTGCAGAGGTGGGAACGCTGCCCTGCATTAAATATGCATCGCATTGTACTGGGCTGTTTTTTCCATTAATGACGTTTCCATACCTACACTGAAAAAAAATATATATATATTTTCACAGGTAACCTAAAAAATGGTGCTTCATTGGGCAACATCTAAATAAACTTGTTTAATTCAAGTCAAAAATATTATTAATTATTATGACCAAAGATCCCTGACTACATTAGGTTACACAGCCGTTTTCACCAGAATTTAAGGGGGGAAAATTATGTTATCTTATGTTACAATGTAATTGTAACATTGTATTCCATTTTTGACAGTTAAAATTAGGGACTTTATATCTATTTTTTTTTTTTGTGATTTTATGACTAAATAATACAGAATTACATATCTCGCTTCTTGTAATTTTAACTTTGCATATTGGAAATGTGACTTGTCTGACAAAAAATAAAATAAAATTATGAAATAAAGTCACAACTACAAGAATAAACATGCCATGGGTTTAATATGTTGCAACAAAGAAAACATTTATAAACTCAAAATTGTATCTTTGTAATGCCTCCTTTGGGAAATAGCTTCTTAAGCTAACAGCTGCACGTTTTCACTTTTTACAGTGTACTTTTGTTGATTTTTTTGTTTTTATTTGTCTTTCATAGGGCTCTGTAATGCATTGGGTGAAGTCACCCACTTGCATTATGAGATGTACCAGATGCATATTCAGAATCAAAGAGTACCAATGAATGCTATGTGCTGTTTTGTATTTTACACATATTTTAACAGCCAAACTATTTTTAAAAGCTTATCAAACGTGCAGTAAAGGCATCGTGAAATGTGAACAGTGTTCTATAAAGATTCACTAGATTCTGAGACAGCAAGCAAAAAGAGTGAAGGATTGTCTAACTGCGGCTTTAAAGTTGGTATAATCTAAATATTTGAGAGTTTAATGTCATGAAATCTCATTTACAAACTCATTTACTACCAATAAAGGAAGCAAACACCTGCTCCATGCTCCTTAAACTCTGAATGGGAATCCGCATGCTTTTTTTCATCCCTCTGAGGAGCCGTTTTGCTCAATGTGGCATGAATTTGGACGTCTGCGACAGTGGCCTCCATCTTTTCCTGTGACCCCAAGCTGGCGGCATTTGGAAGCAGGGTTCAAAGGCGCTCCCCGCAGCTTACATAAACCACACTCAATTGGCTCAAAGAGGAAACTCAATTTGCAGGGAGCTGCGCTGTAGACGTTTTATAGGGGAACTTTGAGTCATTAGGGCTATAGAGCAGGCCTGGCTCAAAGAGCAGAGCAAATCCACAGGAGACGGACGCTTCTTTTCACCTAAACTATTCTAATGAAAGCAAATGTGCGAGAGAGAAAGACTGAGGAGGGGGGTGGGGAGAAGTTCTTCTGTGTTTTAGCGGCCTGTATTTTATTTGCCAAGGCAAGTGGGCCATGTTGAACCCTTCCTCCATGAAAATCTGCTTAGAAGCTGTAATCCCATCACGTTTGCATATACCCATCTTCAGGCGTGGCTGTACAGGAAAAACAGCCAAAAGATGCTGAATCAAATTAAATACACTCTTGGTAGCGCTAAATATGAGAGGTCCATGATGTGCACAAACACGCCACGGCTGCACGTTCACCAAATCTACTTTAAGCTTGTCAAAGACTGTTTATTTCAATTGGATTTTGAGTCAAAATACATACATGTAAAAATCAAAAGAAAACAAAATACAATCCAACAAAAAAAACCTCCTTCAGATTGTTTAAAAACCTAGAATGCACATGAATATGAATTTTCTCATAACAATGTGAAGTATTAATCTGTAATCATCTGTAAAAAAAGTACTCATTAAATACATTAAGATGCAAAAGTTCACATAAATCAATAATACAATAACATAAAATACAAGCTGATAAAACTTCATAGTTTTGAAATATAGTTGCATGATTATGTTTAGATTAAAATTGAATGTCAATTAAATCTTACATTTTTTAATTAGGGCCATCAATTAAAAAAAATAGTGAGAAAAAATAATTGCAAATAAAAATAATATTCACAATAATAGCAAAAAATGCTGATTAAAATAATCACATTTATCATTTTCACATATATCAATATTGGAAAAAAAAGATAATGCAAAGACATTACATTATTATGACAAAAGTAAATCAAGAATAGAAAAAAAAAACTTTAGAATTTAGAATTGTTTGTTCTATTTTTATAACATTGGAAATAAGTCTTTCACTGACATACAGTCCACATTTCATCTGGGGCTTTGCACTTACAGGTAGTATTTTATGCTTCGTTTGCTGCAATGGAGTGTGAATTACAGAATTTATTTACAGTCAGGGGACGTGGTCAGATGAGTTAATTTTTTAACAATTTATTTTCTTTAATAAATTGTACTAAATTAATGTCTTCAATACACTCTGTGTCTAAATATAAATAAAGAATATATATTTTTTGTTTTTCCATTACATTTTTCCTCGATCATTATCTTAAACAGGAGCTTTACAGACATTAACCTTTCACCTCAAAGAGTTCTCCCATCCTGACCCTCAGTACTTCCTCTTCTTTTGTGTCCTGCGATGCCCTTCATGCCCCACCCCCTCCTTCTTTCATTCTGCCTCCATATATATTGCAGATTAATGACAGCTAATAATGTCTGATGTTCTTGGACGTTGGCCGATAATGAGATGCATTCCCACTGGGTTGCAAGGTGTCACCAGTAACAAATTCTCCACTGCGGTGCACAATTAGCCTGCAAAGAGTCAGATAGAGAAGCCTAGCTCAGCACGGGCAAGACAAATCAGAGGAAACGGAAGAAAAATAATCCTAGAGAGAGAGAGAGAGTGAACATGGCAGGAGAGGACAAAACGAGAGGGGAGAATATGGATAGGTTACCTTTATGGTAATATTATTCCATAACGGGCTGCTGGCAGGATTTCATTACACATCTCCACCAACGTTGAAATATTTTCTTCAAAATGTCAGCGTATGCAAATGAGACTGAGTTCTCATTCCTATGTCATGTTTTGTTGAAAGTTGTGGCAACCTTTCTTTCTACTAATCTAATGCTGCTGCGATATATTCCAAGACCATCAATTAATGTATACAACAAATATGATCTTATATGGTCATGGAAAAGTATATATGCTCAAGGTCATAATAGTATGAATGAAAGTATATGTGATAACATGACCATGCAGTCCTTGCATATAAGTCTGTTCTCTCTTGCTGCCTTTAAAGTCACATCCAGAAAACTAGTCCGTGCCAATATAAAATTTCTGACAGCAGAGTGTCTGTCTACCCTCACACCACTGGCAGACACACACATATCGGTCTCTCTGTCAATGTGCCCTCAGCTCCCAGCGACCCACAACAGACAAAAGCTTCACTTCTCATTCAAATATTCTGCCAGTATCTGCTTCCAAAGCAAGACAATCTGCTCCGTTTGGGGCCTCACTGCCTGTTCTCGGTAGCTTTGTTCTTTGGCGGCTTGAAAAATTCAAACAGTTGAATGCAGAGAGAAGATGGTGGAGAATTCCAAACGGGAAGGGAGCCATGGAATCACAGAATCCTGTATATTATGTAGTATGTGCTCTCTCTCTCTCTCTCTCTCTCTCTCCCTCGGTTGGGGGTCTGGTGCTCAGATGAAAATTATATTGGCATTCACAGCAATGCATTCTGTATGCATTGCATAATGCAACAGATGAGGATTGGGGCCAGCACGTTGAATTAGAGAACATCTCAAAGACGCGACCAAACTGTAAAACACGCAGATATGAGAAAGAGCAAGATCGAAGGGCACAGAGAATTTGGAGACGATTATCAATACAATTAATTTAAAACAGCTTAATGTACTCTTTACATTTCATCATCTCTCTAACATAAGGTCTCTGAGAACAACGCTGGAAAATATTCATTTAAAGTTTGCTGAATCCCGACTCGTTTGCCTTGACTATGTCTGAATTCCTCTCAAAAATAAGAAGTTAAAATAATTTACTTCATTCTCATAACCATAGAGCTGCACATCATTTGTTATGAGCTAAATGCGTGCAATAACATAAGAAATCAAGTTAAGCAGCCCGGGATGTGTGATTACAATACATTTGCATGGAGATTTTGGCGCCTTCATGAAACCCATCTACAATATTGCAATAGTACAGAGTGAAAAACGCAAAGCTGGAATTCAATTATCATGTGGGTTGGAATAATCATAATGTTATTGGAAACTCAATTACGGAGGCAACCCATGTCTGAAAATTAGCTGAACTTAGCTAAGGCGAGTCAGCCCTGAATTCATCAACTATAGATTATCACAGTATTGCATGTTCACTTTGATAGTGGCCAAAGACAAACAGGCATCTCTAGCTCCGACTCTTTTCCGGGATATGTGTTTTATTCATGAAGTGTCACGGCCTGAGGCCTCGCGCCACAGACGTAGAATTCTATTATTTTACGCACATGCACGATAATTGTACGATCTAGCTGAGCCATGATATTTTCCAGTGTGTGATTACAATATGTATCTGTTACTATTTTTATTAGTAGTAGATGTTATAGTTTAGGGACTGGTAGACAAGTGCACGACCTGTTCTAAAATGATGACTCTCTCTCGTCAGTACACACCATGACATTAATATCACATAGAAAAGTATTCTCATATTGGAGGTAAATTACTTTGAAATTAAACACCAGACCACAGGTCATGCAGGCAGTGTGAGATAAGAAAATTAATTTGTTTAAAAATATTAATGGAAAATGTTTCAATCTCAGCAGGCCATATCAGTACAAAATGCTTTCCCATAAGACTTGTGGTCTCTAATTTATATTCTGAAAACGACCTCGCTTGCACTGTCTGCACTGAGTATGATTTTTTGCGGTATTGTTTACAGTTAAAACATGCACCTATCAGAAGGCAACTTAGGCCATGTAACTGATCCAGTATGGCCATGGTCTTACCTACTACTGTGATGTGTGTCAAATGGCCATCAATGAGTGCAAAAAAATAAATAAAATCAAAGCTGTTCCTAAAATAAAACACAATAAAATAAAATAAAATAAAATAAAATAAAATAAAATAAAATAAAATAAAACACAATAAAACACTGTTGATCTTCTGATGATGACAGCATGTCAGGCGCTACTTCTGCCTTGGTCATTTAAGTCATATGTATATATATATTGGTCAGACATTTACAATGTTACAAAATATTTTTATTTCAAATAAATTATATTAATTTCTAATCTAATATACCTGAAAAAAAGTGTTTTCCACAAAATATTAAGGCTCATGCAAAACTGAAGACTCTGCTTTGGTATTACAGGAATAAATTAAATTTTAATATATATTAAAATAGAAAACAGCTATTTAAAATTGTAATATTCTTACCATATATCTGTTTTGCTCTAATTTTGATCAAATAAATGCAGCCTTAATGAAAAAAGGCACTTATTGTAAAAACACTGGAAAACTTACTGATGCAAACTTTTGAATAATATTATATTTTATGAGAGCCTATTGTGTCATATTTATGGCAAAAACATTACATGTCCAGATTTTACAGTTGCATTAACTGTATATCTGCATTGGGAATGTAGAAACATTAAGGAGTACGTTTTTTTTTTTTTTTTTT
>NW_015666164.1:117528-127870 GCF_001515625.1 Sinocyclocheilus rhinocerous
TTTTTTTTTATCATTACCGTTGTTACAGTTACTATTGTTGTGGTGTTTTAATTGAGGTATGTTATTGTTATTGTTTAATTAAGATTTTTTTAAATTCTGATAGTCATATTTAACATGATTTCCACTGTCCATAAGTTGGTGCGCAGATAAATGACAGCATTCCGAGACTATTAACATTGCAAAACGAGGTCCAGCATTCACAGTGTGGTAAAACTAGCCTACAGCATGCACAGGTCAACAGCCAGCCAAACACACGGCGAAACACGCTGCAGGTCTAGGGTTTGTGCACATGGCAAACTTTACAAGTCGTTTTGCTCTGCTCTCCGACTGGCTTGCCATGGTTTTTTCCCGTATTGAAGATGGTGACAGCACTAAGCATGGAGCAGCCGACAGACGCTTCAATCCGGTATTATCAGGGGAGAGCACATTGCCTTGCACAAGGCTTTAATTTATTTGTGCCTGTTTCAGCCCCAGATTAAAGTTTAATTGGCACACACTGGCAGCTCCCAAGTTTTGACTAATTCTCCTTATCGGGAGTCCTTACTGAGTGGCCGAGGGCAATGCAGGGCCCACACACACACACACACACACACACACACAAGCTCAGAAGTCTCGTAATTCCTGTTTTTCCTTCTACCTTTTTTTTTTTTTTAAATTGGACAACACGTGAATACCCTAGACAAATGAGTCAGTGTGTGTCTGTGTGTCTATTTCATTGACCTAAGCAGTGTAATTAGACATGCTTCAAATTATTTACAGCAGGGTATAATGAATTAATACACAAGGAGACTTATTGTAACAAGACACCTTTGAAGACAACTTCTTCATAGGTTATATCAGATAGGCTGTGCATTTAAACATCTTTAGAGCGTGGAACAAGTTTCAAGAACATGTTATGAATTTTAACAAGCAATGAAGATATTTTATCATGTATATGATTCATCTGTTTTGCCATTTGGCTCTTTCTCATGCGTGTGTGTTGTGCGGTAATCTGCGCATTACTCATTGTTAAGTGCATTACTGTAGTGATGATAGTCGCATGTGTTTATGCCAAAGTGGAGTGCCTCCATAAATAACAACCAATACGTATTACTGTCAGAAAATGACAACAGACTTAAACATGATGGCTATTATTGGCATTTATAAACATTTGAGTGACTGAGGTTTGGCTGCACAAGCCAAATTTCTGTATGTGTATTTGTGTAAGACATCTTTTGTCATTATTTGTAGTAGTGAACACTAAGAATATGGGACACACTGGATTTGAATGATATCTCTGGGGAACCAGAAGTGAACCAGACAACAACACAAAAATGTATGTCTATGCACACAAAAATACATCCATAGACATATAAAATAATCTGGGCAATGCTCCATATATTTTATTTAAAGGGGTCATATGATGCGATTTCATTTTTTCCTTTCTCTTTGGAGTGTTACAAGCTCTTGGTGCATAAAGAAGATCTGTAAATTTGCAAAGACTAAAGTCTCAAATCCAAAGAGATATTCTTTATAAAATTTAAGAGTCAGCCACACCTCCCTAAAACGGCTCGTTCGAACACGCCCCCACATATCTACCTCACGATGTGGGAAGATTTGCATAACGCCGCCCAAATGTTCACGCAAAGAAAGAAGGCATAACTTTTATTCTCGCTGTAGTATTGTTGCCGCTGCCGCCATGTCCTGAAGACGCTGTGTGCTTCGTTGTGAAAGCGAAGCTACTTTGGTCTTCCAAAAGAGGACGATATCCACTTCGTCATGCCTAGAGCTGATCTGTACTGGTCGCTGAGGAAATAATGTTCTTTTTAGCAGCATCATATGACCCCTTTAATGTTTCAGTTGTAAAATGAAGAGAGAATGTTAAAATTGATGTAGTAATGCAACAGACTATGTGAAACGGAATTTGCAATGCATTTAACTTAAATATTTAGTAGAAACAATAAAAGGCAGGATTTGATTTTATCCTTCAGGATTCGATTTGATTGTGAAGAGCACGCTTTGTTATTGGTTAATATATTTTCCCCATCCCTCCACATCCTCTGTAATGTCCGCAGAAACAAAAGTAATTTCAGAAGCAAAATAAACCAAAATAAACCAAGTAACAGGTTGTCAGAGGCACATTTAAGCAGTAAATTAGCCTGTAATATTATATTATTCAAAGCTGTCTGATTTGTGTTTCTTTAATATGTCCCTGTAAAGCAGTAGCACTTTGACATACATTGTGTATGAAATATTCTATATGAATAAACAGTTCTACTTGTACTCTTTATATATAAATTAATCTGTGTCAGTGCAAAAACCGCCTGGATTCAGTTTTACACTGCCTGAGCGCACACACACGCACACACACACACAAACACACACACATATGTCTGCATTAACTCATCTCACCTGCCAGGGTAAATCTGGGATTATGCCAAACACACAGGTAAAACTCTCTCACTGTGCCCAGCTGAGGACCCACACTGCCCTAATGCAAATAGTGTTAACATGCAGTCCCTGAACACATTATCGCTCACTGAAACCTGCCACTATAATGCTGCACCTGTGGGAACACTGCACGTGTGTGTACAGCGAAACCTGGAGTGACTGGAATGAATGTACAGACGCAGGGTGTGTTTGGACGGCTGTTTGTGTGTGCTAATGTGTCTGGAAAACCTCTAGGACTCAGGGGTCATTTCCACCCAGCTGGACTCTGAATTAGCCAATTATGCGACTTTGATCAGTATGTATGGTCACTCGGGCTGAGAGATGCCACAGCACCAGGCAGACGTCCCTCTGGGGGAGGAGAACTCCATGCGTTTGAGACGGTGCACTGAAGGAACGTTTCCTGTGTATCTGAGAGACGTTTGTGAAATCCAATGAAATGTCCTCCAAGCATCAGGCATCCTGACTGACTGAGTGCTGGCACTGGAGGGTTTAACTTCAGATCTGTGAACATCTTGTCAGCCTGGTTGTGGTCACTTGTCTTCAATGAAATCTGTTCTCTGAGAGGTTCTCTCTTAATTGCAGCTGACACCACAGAGACATTAAGGGATTGTATGGCTCCAAACTTCAATGAACGCAAAGGCTTCAAAGCAGGAATGGCTTGATTTCGCAAGCTTGTGCTGCATTCTAAGGTTTGCCACAATTGGAGTTATTCTGCTTCAGTATATAAGTAAAAATAAATATCTTAGGAACATTGCTTAAGGCAATACACTTTATGCCACTGTATTTTCATGCACTGGTCAATTTTGAGATTTTGGCCTAGTTTGTTTCCATAACATGTCTTATTTCAAACTAGTGGAAAGAAAACCTCCAAAGTACACATTCAAGTGTCTGTTGACACCAAACTTTCCAGTTTTATTCCTATAGTCTACGGGTCTTTACAGAAGGGATTCTTTATATACCAGTCGTCTGATTTCTATAATGTTTTATTTACAAAAAAATATGGTGAAAACGTATGTACTATTGACCTATTTTCTGATTTAAGGTGTGATAATAAAGAGATATCCGAAATCCCCTGCGTAAAAACCTCTAACTTTAATGTCAACAAAATGAAACAAGAATTTTCATCCAATGTTCAGATTTATAATTTTTTAAGTTACAGGAAAGACCCTGATACCACCCTATTTTTATCCCCAAACACCCAGGTGAAAACCACCTGAGGACATGCTACCTGTACCATTTGTTCCTCACTGGAACAGAAGTTATTTTGCAGTGACTGTCTGGGGTCAAGGCCGTAACCAGGGTTTGAAAATTAGTGAGGTCTGGGGTGGTTTTAAGAATTGTTCTATAATAACCCCCACAAATACAACTCATTATATACACTAAACACTTTAAAAGAGACAGACATGTTGATGTTTGTGAAAGATGTTTTCTTTGTTATGGAGGGATGAACATTATTAAATTATACAATATTTATTGCATACAAATTTGTTAATACTTTACTAGAGGTTAGGGGTGGATTTGATCAGTTGTTTATTATTTATGCAACAATACATATTACTGTTATAGTTTTATTTAATAACCATTGCTGTCTAAACTTAATTATACATGCAGACACTCACATGAGGAGTTTTAAACAGCAGATTAGTCATTGAGAGAACAAATTTTATTTTTGAACATGAAAAATTTACCCAGGTCCAGACCTCGGTGACCTCATAGCTGTCTGGGGTTCATTTAGAGACAGCAGCTCTTTGAGAGAGACTTGTGCCCATTTGACCAAGCCGAAGACTCTGCAAACTCCATGTGCACTTCCTCTTAAAAGCATGAATGCCTCTGGACTTCCTTTCTCACTGAAATGGACCAACTACACATGATCATTCCTCAGCCAAGGCATGTGCAACAGATGGTGAGATAGTCACAACGCTGCATTTGCCAGTTATGGTAACAAACTCTCCTGTGTACAGACGCTTTATCCCTGGACTTGGCCGCTGTCTTCTCTCGGATATCCTCACCCATGACGATTACTGGCAAGATGAGATGCTCAGCTGCATCTTTGAGACCAACATCTTCACAAAATCATTATTATTACTGTTATTATTACTACTATGTTCTGTTCACGTACTCTGTGTATGCAGCTACATTTTGCAATGATGCCTGAAGCTGGTGATGTGAGCAATGAACGTACAAAAAAGTAAGATTTTTTTATTTTTTATAAATGATGCTAAACAATAAAAATGAACAAAATTTTAATCAGGAATCAACACAGATATTCACTAATATAAAATGTATTCTGATAAAACTGCAAGTTATCAATAAATTCAGTGAAATGTTTCAAAGTTTGTCATGGACCTGTTAGTAGCAGAGTATGCTGGGATTTTAGTGTATTATTTTGCTAGGGAGTTTGGGAATCACTAACATAAAAAATAAATAAATGTTATATATATATTTAATACATTTTATTTTTATTTAAAATAGTATTTAAACATACTATCATGTCATGAATAACCATTTGTTGTCATGACGGCATTTACCTTACAAGTGCATTTAAGTTAACTTTTTAAGAAATTAAAGCACTAAATATACATTCTTATGAAAAAAAAAATATTCTTAACCGTACCAGATTAGGATGCTTTGGCTTGTAACAATAGCAGCACTCTTTGTGGTACTAAATAGAACCCTTTTAGAAAAAAGAAAACATAAACAAACAAAACCAAATTAAACCCTGCGGCTCGTGATGATACATTGAAGAAGAAGAAGACGTGTCACGCGCCGGCTGTCGAGGACGCGCTCAGGACGCGCTCAATACAGTTCAGACAGTTCAGACATTGCAGTGCATCAGAGGTAAAAAAAACGATATACTGTTCAGTTTCTTACACAGACCGATCGTTTCGTGTCTTTACACATCAATGTATCGTCACGAGCCGCAGGGTTTAATTTGGTTTTGTTTGTGTATGTTTTTTTTTACTCTCAAAGCCATGATTCCCATTCACTTCCATTATAAGACTGACAGACTGCAACGGTTTGAGTTAAAAATCTTCATTTGTGTTCTACTGAAGAAACAAAGTCACCTACATCTTGGATGCCCTGGGGGTAAGCAGATAAACATCAAATTTTCATTTTTGGGTGAACTATCCCTTTAAAACTTGTGTAAGTCTGAGTTATATGACACAGTGTGAATCAGGCCACTACCAAGTGAACCTGCGTGTCTTATCTCTGAACATGACAGCGTTTTGAGTCTGTTATAACCTGAGCTCCGCTGGGAGCTTTATGATGGACTGCGCCGGCCGCAGCTAGCTGACAGCTCACTTAGCGTGTTTTAGAGTTCTGATCGCATATTCACCTCCACACACGGCGGTCGTGTAAAGCTGACCTGATGCTCTTTGACATGCTAACAGTGTGGCCCATCAGTCATGCTCAAGGTACTAAAATACGTACACATACACATCAGCTCTACCTACACGGACACACTCAACTCTAAAACACTTCTTGACTGGACAACCTGCTGTGTGTCCATGACTGTCAGGTTACTAGAAGGAGCTGTGCTAAAGGAAGTCCATGCACACAGACAAAGATGTTGGTTCACTGCATACAGACTCACAGGGAAACAAATGTCCTTTACACTGCCTTGGGAGTTTGAAAGTATATGGCATAACGTCTGTTTATTTGTTGTTTATAGAATGTATGTAATAGCTTTAATACAAAGAAATAGGGTTAACAATGCATATAAGAGCATTATTACATTTATTAGTTTATCCACTTTATTATATAACATTAAGTATTTTAGCAAGTGCATTGAAAATAAACATAAAACTTTTAATATTAAAATTATAAGATACACACATTTGAAAGAATATGCCTACTGTAAGTGCAAACTGAATGTAATGTTTTCAGACACTTAACTGCATGTTATTTACAATTAAATGAACATGTAGTGTATGTATAAATATACATTACATATAATTACTTATAACTTAAGCATGTAACTTAAGAGTGTTTTTTGACCCATTTAATTAGGACTTAAGTAACTATTTATATGTAACTTCATAATTACTTCTACTGTTGTTATTATTATTATTATTATTATTTACAAATATGGCTAAAGTGTACTGCAAATTGCACTGATGAGCATTTATGGTAAACTAAAATATACCCTAATGTCATTCTATTTAGTGTGTTCTTCACATAAACATCAGGGTACTTTAAAGCATGACAACATATTATTAAAACAATGATTTAAAATGTATTTTAAAGTAAAACTTTTTATTATTATTATTATTATTATTTAAAAAGTGCAATTTTTAAATGTACTTAAGTGTGCTAAGAAACAGTCATGAAAAAGCACTATCTTTAAGTACACTTAGTTGGCCTTTTATTCCATTAACATACTATCTGCATATACTAGTGTTTTTTAGTATACTTTTAAGATTTGAAGTACACTACAAGTGCGCATTCAATACAATTAAGCACACTTATTTTTCACAAAGGTAATATAAGTCCAGCACACAAAATGTGATTTGGTGTTAGTGATGGTGTAGATCAGGGTTCCTCAATAGGCGGCCCGGTGGCCACATCCGGCCCATAAGAGAAAATAGTTTGGCCCGTGCTAATTTCAAATAATGTGGCATGGAAATTCAAACGCAGCATCAGAAAGCTACATTAACTTACATCGTGTCTACACCGGATGTGAGCGGCGCGGCGCAATACAATACAATAGAGCTTGTTATAATCATCAGTGATGTTGTCTTGGATGCGGCGCGACAAATCCCCGAGAGTAAACTGCTGACTGGTTCTATTTATAACGTACTGACACAACATTCAAATGATTTGCAATGCTTTGTCGCGTCTAGTGTAGATACGATGTGACAGCAAAAACATGGTGAGTGCCCAGCCAACATTTGTGTGTGGGGCCCATGTGGGTTTGACATGGGCTTAGAAGAGAAAAGTGGATATGGAAAATAGATGATTCAAATATGAATGAACTGAACAGTTTTGAGCGAGTGAGTGAATTACTGATATCTTTGTTATGGTTCGCAGTGAGTTCACAGTTTTAACCTACAAGTTTGCTTTAATTTATTTTCAAGATTTGAGGTAAAATATCTATTGTTCCTTTCACTATGGCTATAAGATAACGCAAAATAATATTCAAACTCACCTTAGACACTTTTAACATTGAATAAAGCACATAATCATTACCTGAGATTATCACTGTCATATTTTGTATGTTGTTCCTGCCGCGACATCGCAGAAAATAAAAACCGTTCCTAAATTAGAATCCCATGTCGCTTATTGTCACGTGTCGCTGTCGCGGGTGGTTAGGACAAAAACTACATGGAAAAGATACTTTTTTATCGCGTCGTGTCAAAGCATAACAATATTAATACTGACACATCTAATAATTGAATCTGCCATTAGGGAAAGTGGAGAGGAGAGATCCAGTCTGGTAATGAGCAGGAACAGTTGATTTGCATTGCAGACACGGAGATCCAGATTTTTTGTTTGTTCATTTGTTTTTAATAATTTTATAGTCAAGGACGATTACCTCATTTATAGGATGTGTTGGAGAAATGCCAGCACTGAGGAATACAGATCCCGGTTGCTCTGTGTTACATCATGACGGATGTTTACTGTGAGATTGTGCACCTACAGACGCAGCTAACAAGCACAACATGCAACTCTCACAGTCATTCATTGCTGCATCTGCTTAAATTAATACTTATTGACAACTCAGTAATTTTATAAACATAAATTTACGACACAAATATTCCCAGACTATGATGACCCAAGGGGGCATAACAAAACAAAACGAGCAAAGGAACATTTAAAATCCAGCAGAATTAAGCCATAATGCCACAGAAACACAAACACAAATCCCACAATAGAAATAAGCCAGAAATGTTGAATAATTACAACAATGTGCAATCTTTCTATATTTTAGTCGTTGGTGTCAAAGTCTAGTGTTAACCCTCTCTATGTTATAAATAAAACATTTCTTTCAACCTAACTGTGGAAATGACATTCAAACGCTGCAGTGACAGAGAGCCAACAACGTTTATGTGGGTGAAATACTCACAGAAGTTAATTATCGGAGAAAGGGAGAGGCATAATGAAATTAATCTTTAATGACTCTGCGTAGCTGTAACCTTTTCTGAGCTCTCTGCCTCACTAGCAATGTTAAATCACCCAGCATGCAACACTCTGAAACAGCCACATCTGCAGATCAGCAAAAAAAGATCAAGTTAAACATATTCAAGGGGGAGAAAAAAAAAACGGAAAAGAAAAAAAAAAATTGTTTGCCTAATTTGATTTTATTATGTTTTAGATTGTGTTCTGTGAGATTTCCAAACACTGACAATGAAACATTTCATATTTATCAAGCTTTGATTACAATTAAATTCAGCCATACAAGGACTGCAATGACTTCACCTTTATTAGTGCCATCTTTCTCTGACAAAAAATTCTGGTTCCCTTTCAAGGGAACTTCGAACTGCGTCCTCTAGAGGTCGCTATGGGGAACGCCTCGTCGTGACCCGTGTCTGAAGCATACATTCAATCTGCGTTTTTTTGTTTGGGCAAAGAGCATGCACGTGATGTCCTCGAGGGGGCAATCTGCGTTCACTGCGAGCGTTTTCCAATGAAAAAGCTCCGCTCTCGTTTGTCTCTCTTTTCGAGGAAAGAGGGGCAGCCATCTGCTTCCCGCGGTTCAAAACCCGCCGCTGCTGAGGCACGGAGGAGAATGAGCTCGTGGGATCGCAGGTGGATCTGGCCGATGAGTTTAAAGAGGGGCTTTCCCTCTCGCGCTCGTCAGCTGTGGACGAGAGTGAGCTGCTGGAGGATGATGTTACTTCATTAACATCGTCTGATCCAGGGGCCAGTGCTCTGCTGGGTTCGGCCCAGGAAGAGCAGGAGATGTCTGAGGAGGGCGAAGAAGCTGAGGCTGAGCCTTCCCAATCCTCCTGCCCTGCGTATGATGAGCTTTTGGAAGTTATGGATCGCACCACGGCGAGGCTTGACTTGCCTTGGAAACGGGCCAAGAAAGTGACGTCGCATCGATGAGCGTTATCTTTCTGACCATAACCCTCCAACTCAGGTGAGCCTTCCTTTTCTTCCTGATCTCCATACAGAAAACGAGAAGGAATGGAAGAGGCCGTTTTCCTCACACATCCATCGATTCCATTATACGAGTTATGCCAACATCGAGGCGATGCGCGAAAACGCTATGAGAAGACGCTGGCTAGCTATCTCTCTATGGGTGAGGCGTCCTCTCTTAAGACTCCCTCCTTGCCATCTAAGCCCCTTCAGGATACATCTCGCTTGAATGGCAGGGCATACGCAGCAGCAGGTCAGGCTGTCGCTTCGTTGCACACGATGGCGGTACTCCAGGCATATCAGGCTGACCTGCTGAAAGACCTGGAAAAGCCTTTCTCCCGATGAGGTAGCTGAGTTGTGCCGCACCACGGATCTCGCTCTCCGTGCTACTAAGCAGGCTATGGGCAGGTCCATGGCGGCTGTGGTAGTGACGGAGAGACATCTGTCGGTGAACCTGGCAGATATCGGGAAGAAAGAGAGGGGCTTTCTTCTCGATGCTCCAGTTTCACCTTACAAACTTTTTGGTACCTCCATTGAGACAGTGGTCGAGAAGTTCAGGGAGGCGAAGGCGCGCTCAGCGGACTTCAAATCCTTCATTCCACGAAGGTGGTCTGAGCCCGAACAACACAGGGGTCCTGGCCCGTCTCGGTCTGAGGATCAGAGATGGGCACAGAAGGCTAGTGTTGTGGCTCGCGCTCCTCCCCCGCCATGATGGTCCGAACGAGAGGCTTCTTCGGGTCGCTTCTTGAACGGGGCTCCAGCACGGGAACCATGGTGGGTGAGTACGATCCATTTCTAAATATATATATATATATATATACTGTATATA
>NW_015666164.1:127944-134207 GCF_001515625.1 Sinocyclocheilus rhinocerous
CCCTTCTGAGGAGTTGGATTCCTCGCTCCGTGGGCTGTTCTCATGGTAGTGTTTAGCAGTTGCTCCCCTTTATCAAAGGGTTGCCTATGAGCATGCTACTCCTTTTCTGAATTCGGAGTTCTCCTCTCACGTGAGAGCTGAGTTCTCTGTTTTCCCAGAGCACCTGGAACTAGCAGCATCAGGTGAACTAGGCCCTTCCTAGTTTTAGAACTAGGCCCAGTTTTTTGGCTAGCTTGCAGTACGCTTACCCTTCTGATTTCTAACGATCATGCTGTAGTTCGAGCCCCCCTTGTTGAGAGCTGGGTGTTGTGCTCTCTCAGCTAGGTAACTTACTGCCGCCATTCCAGCATTGGAACATGCTGTAGGTCGAGCCCCCCTCTCGATTGAGAGCTGGGTGTTTGCTCCCTCAGCTAGATATTTACTGCTAGCCACTCCAGCATTATACCTTAGATCGAGTTGATGACTTCTCAAACATATTGTTTTTGGGATGCACCATTTCCATCTATGCCACGAGGGCCCCTTAGAACGAGGCGTTCCCCATAGCGACCCCTAGAGGACGCAGTGTCTCGTTCCCTACTCAGGGAACCATGGTTACATAAGTAACCTGAGACGTTTCTCTGTCACTAACCGATTAAACGCCTGCTACGAGTTAGCATGTGAATACTGAACTCAGTGACCTCTGGTGGTATCTACAGTACGCTAAGGCTTGTACATCTCTACAGCTCGAAAGATATGGTTTAAACTTTAGATGCAGTCAATATGTTGCCATTGTCTGTTGTCACGTCATAAATGTATGAAAATCACCCTGTATTATTATTATTCCAGTCAGAATTCCCAGTCACATTTGCTGGTGGAAAGGCATCTTCTTTAGCAAACAGTCAAGACTGGGTCTATCACCTCAGTCCCAGCACTGTTGGCTAATTGAACAGCGGTTACCGCAGTGGCTTTTTGTTCCACAGCAAATTAAACTGCCAGTTTAGCATCAAAAATAATCATTTTGATGAGTATTGTATATACTGGCAGCTCTATGTAATGCAGTATAGATCGCAGCTGCAGCTGTAGCACTAGTCACAGAGAGAGAGAGAGAGAGAGAGAGAGAGAGACGAACAATACAGACTGCCAGGAGATGATATAAGGACACTATTACAGTGAAGTTGTAAACCTCCACATGCTTAACACACTATCATAATAGAATATTGATTATATAAGGAGCCGACCCCGCTACCCTGGACTACAAAGCATGAAAGCTCATTTGTTGGGGGAGAGTAATAGTGCAGGAGAAATATACTCCACTAGCTTTTCATTAGATGTTTGTCAGATATTGTGTGTGAGCCTGCAACAAGAGAATAATTCTCAGCACACTGTGAATCAGAAAACATCAAGACAAAACTCTCTCTATATATATTGTCTTTCTCTGCCTTTACTGTAATCGAAAGCCAATGTCATGGGAACCGGGCTGTATTTCTTGAGCCGTGATTCAGTAGGTTTTGCGAGTGAGAGAGCCGCAGTTTACCTAATTAATTTTGTTCATTGTATTGTGTTGCACGTGGCATATGCTTTCTTCTGCTCTGTTTTAGTCATTAATTTAGCTCTGCAAACACACATGCTGCACTATAGTGCAAATCCACATCTGTCCACATCACCATTAGTAACAGAGCGGCAATTTAGAGTATTAAAGGCTGATCGTAGCATTTGGGAAATGTGCTACAGGAAAACAATGACAAATAACTGCACCGCATGCAAACGGAGCAACAAATTACTCTATGCGCAGGAGACAGCCTCGCTTGATTGAATCAATTTAATGTTTTCTTGGAAAAAAAAAAGAAAGAAATAAGGAAGATAAAAAAAAAAGGTTCTGGGAGGACAGTTAAGAAAATTACTTTTTAATCATTTGAATGGCTGGATTCATCTGATGAGTCTGGAACTATTGGCGGCCATTAAGGATAGCTAGTCTTTAAATTTACGAAATCTCACACATATTCAGCATATTTTGAGTTCCACTGTAAAATTGACTTGTGTAACAAAAGTGTATTAAAAAACAATGTAATTGTCACCTTAAGATCTGACCCTTAAAAGTCAGTCAAATTAGTTTTTTTTTTCCCTTTATTAATAAAAGCCCTTCATTTTGATATTACCAAATGAAGCACATGATGTTTTATAGTGTACATTGGCCATGAAAGGTATGTGTCTGCTAAAAAATCTCAATACACGCAGTAAATGCACATTACAGAGTGACTGATCCCTACTGTGTCATTGCTGGCCACAAACTCCATGATGAATTTTCATTTTTTCCCAAAGCCTTTGGAAATATATTCATGAAATTTTAATATTCAATGAAACAAGTCATCTTTTAAACAGAGTGCAACTCTGACATTTCATTCCTTATGTCTGTTTAAGGCAACATATTATTTCAGCCAAATAAATAGCCATTTGTCTTATTTGCAACCCTGCTGTCTTTGTTGGCTAATTGAACAGCGGTTACCGCAGTGGCTTTTTGTTCCACAGCAAATTAAACTGCCAGTTTAGCATCAAAAATAATCATTTTGATGAGTATTGTATATACTGGCAGCTCTATGTAATGCAGTATAGATCGCAGCTGCAGCTGTAGCACTAGTCACAGAGAGAGAGAGAGAGAGAGAGAGAGAGAGAGACTGATTATTGACTGCTGATGGATTCCGCTGTGCTGTACGTCTTGTTGCTTGCACACAATCTCTTGCTGTGTGCTAAACACATTTTTACAGTGCTAAAATGATGGAATTACACCAAATATGTCTAAAGATCTACAGTAACAACTGAAAATTATCAACGATAGCTGTGCTGCAACAAAAAGCTTGTTTTGCTCAATTATACAATTTATAAATATATAATGTAAATGTATTGTTTTCCTTTCACAGTTATAAATGAGGTTGAATGACAACACAAAATGCTATTCACAACCTATTGTACATAATATGACTAATTTCTGAGTGAAAAGAATATTCAAGGAGAAAAAAAAAATAGGGCAGTTTTTTTTGTTGTTTTTTTTTGTCCATGGGGAATTGACTGGATGCTGAACAACTCTATATGACAAAACAACAAAAGAGGCAAAGCAAGTCATTAAATTTTTAAGAAAAAAGTAAGACATTTTTCCCCCAATGGAATGGTGTGCACTGATGAATCATGCACAGTTCAACCAGGAACATGCATGTATTAAGAAAGTAAGTAGTCCCAGGTTTATTTTGTATGTTGAGTTTTTTTCACTAATATGAGCAACTTTATGTTTCATTTCATTACAAACATTCAGTTGAAACAACCGTTCAAAAAGTTAAGAAACTGCTGCATTACTCTTAATGCATAATTTTATGGAAACAGATAATATTCCATGTTTTCAAAGTTTCCATCATGTAAGTTTCAGGATCACAAGATCCACTGACACCAGTGTGACGAGTGGGGCGGGGCCGAGAGCCGTGGGAGCGGAGCGAGGCCGGTGGAGTAAATGATGATCAGTGTTGGGGGTAACGCATTACAAGTAACGCGAGTTACGTAATCAGATTACTTTGTTTAAGTAACTAGTAAAGTAACGCATTACTTTTTAATTTACAAGAAAATATCTGAGTTACTTTTTCAAAAAAGTAACGCCAGTTACTTTGTTTTTCCATTTATTGACTGACAAGTCTCCTGTCCCCATATTGGGAGAAATCGGAAGTGCAGAAGAGTTGTCTGCGCTGTGTGAACATGATGTTACTGTAGTTCTAGACTGAATGTGAATGTGCATTAATTCATCCCACTCGCAAAAAACAGATTTGCTGTTGACCTTTGATGATCCAGTTCAACCATACTAATGAGCAAAAATGACTTTAGATAAAAAACTAACAATTGTGTTCATTGTTTTTTATTGCTGAAGAGTGTTGAACCTTCTTCTCCTACATTCTACTGTATAGACGTGAATTTACTTTTCCTTCAGCCTGAGGTTTATTCATTACACTTTTTGGTGTGAAAGGGCTTTTACATTTGCTATAAATAGAACTTCTTATGTTAAAAACAATCAAGACCTGCTCATATTTAAAAAGTAACGCAAAAGTAGCGAAACACATTACTTTCCATAAAAAGTAACTAAGTAACGTAATTAGTTACTTTTTTTAGAGAGTAACGCAATATTGTAATGCATTACTTTTAAAAGTAACTTTCCCCAACACTGATGATGATGAGCGACACCTGAGTCCCACGGAGGAGCTCCGGAAGGATAAAAGATGATGAAATATTTCAGATTAAATATTTCATCATCATTCTTTATCAGACACTGTATCTATGGTCCCATGTATTACTTTTCCGGACCATGCTATCAAATTTGACACCTTTGGTGTTTGGCATAGTACATCTTAACACACAAACATTCCGGATGCACATGTGTGAATTATATTTGAGAGTTTGGAAGGAGAGGAGGATTTTCAGTAAATTATGAATTAAATGTGGGTTTATTCCTTCAAAAAAGATCACAGCCTACAAGTCATGTGGACTACTTTAACCATATGTTTATTGAGTTTTCTTGTGCTTATGATCCATTTTAGAACTTGGCCCCTGGTCACTAGGGAAAAAAGCAGCATGAATATTCAGATAAACTTCTCCTTGTATTTTCCAGGGAAGAAATAAAGTCATACAGGTTTGGAACTATGTGAGAGTGAGTAAATTATAACAAAATAATTTTTTTCTGGGTGAACCAACAATTTTACTGCCATGAATCAAGTTGGCATGCGCAAAAAGAAAGTGCCCCGATAGAAGCCATGATGATACATCACCAGACTGGATCATGACTCTCATATTGATCACTGTAATAAACATTAAAGAGCACTGTGTAACAGAAAATTACCTCTATGAACAAGTGAATCTGTGGGAAGTGAAGTGAACGTAAAGAAGCGCTCACTGCGTTCAGCATGTGTCTGAATTAAAAAGCATGTGTTCATACATTGGGTCTTATGGACCTGTACATGTGAGATCTAAAAATCGGCTAAATATGCCGATGTGTGCATTTTGCAGGCGTCTGCGCCGATGGGTGTCTGCAAGCATAAATAAATGAGTGTGTGCTGCAGGCTGCATTTCCTCTGTGGTGTCCACATGAAAACACCTCTCTCTCTCACACACACATAAGGGCTCTGCACATGGAAAAATCAATAGAATGGTGATAGAAATACGCAGCACTCGTTCCCCAGGTAAAAGATTGATCGAAGCTCCGCTGAGGATCTGCCCAAGCTCCAAATAATGGTTAGAGGCCACCGACCTCCAAATCTCAGAAGAAAACACACTCACACACACACACACCGGTCCTTCAATAATTATAGCATCACATCACTGAACAATGCTTTATTTAGACAACACAAACGAATTGGGAAGCTATTTTTAATTTATTTATTTATTTATTTTTATTTTTTTTTAGAAATGTATTATAAATATATTAGAAATGTAGATTAATTTGCAATTGTTAATAATTAATTATTCATCATATAATGTGTACTGTACTTCTATCCCTAACAGCCTTGTTTTCATTCCTGTAAAAAATTAAACATGCTGCTGGCAAAGGTATACAAGCACGCTTTATTGCATTGACGGGAGTTTTTCAGACAATCGCAGACCTATGGATGCACTCACATGACTAATTTGGTGCCACTCCCACACATTCATGCCATGCTACTGATAGAGCCCGGTGCTAGCAACACCAAGGTCACGGGTTTGAATCCCAAGGAATACATGAACTTACAAAGTGTACATCTTGAATGCAATAGTAGTTTTGAATAAAAGTGTTTGCCAAATGCATAAATGTACAGGACCTCAGTGAGAACACAACTCATAAGAAGGCAATGCTGCCTGCCTTTGAATTTTTATCTACTGATGTTGCTCTTGGACAGTGTAAGTTTAGAAAAATGTGTGTGTGTGTGTGTGTATATATATATATATATATATATTTTTGCTGCTGGCAAAGGTATACAAGCACGCTTTATTGCATTGACGGGAGTTTTTCAGACAATCGCAGACCTATGGATGCACTCACATGACTAATTTGGTGCCACTCCCACACATTCATGCCATGCTACTGATAGAGCCCGGTGCTAGCAACACCAAGGTCACGGGTTTGAATCCCAAGGAATGCATGAACTGACAAAGTGTACACCTTGAATGCAGTGCTAGTAGCTTTGGATAAAAGTGTCTGCCAAACACAAATATAAATGTACAGAACCTCAGTGAGAACACAACTCACAGGAAGGCAAAAGAGATACTGCCTATATACAGTA
>NW_015666165.1:0-414 GCF_001515625.1 Sinocyclocheilus rhinocerous
GTCTGCAGACTGGTGTGAGCAGTGAGGATGGAGAGTCCACAGCAGTATCCTGGAAATGGTCCAGTGCCATGAGATGCTCCATCACTCCACCTCTTACTGGACCGGATGCTGCTGTGGTCTCTTCATCCTCAGTGACCCCAGAGCCAGCGAGACCATCTAGAGAAAGACCAAAAGACACTGAGGATGTGAGTTTGGTCAAGTTTGTTCTGCTGGCTTGTTTATACAAAAACAGTCCTTGTATGAACAGAAACCAGCAGGACAAACTTAACTAAAATCAACTTTTGTGTTCAGAAAAACAAAACAAAACAAGGATTGAACAGTGAGGCGAGTAAAGCGAGTAAATATTTATGTTTGGATGAATTAACCCTTTAAACCCCCCAAATAGAAACTGTATGAAATATATGAAATATATGT